>NW_027644422.1:5000-85000 GCF_032717465.1 Coenobita brevimanus
GACGCAGTGCCAAGCGACATAGGTTTCATAGCACTTTTTTTTTTTTTTAGGGATTTATGTGTATTAAACCTTTAGTATGTTGCGTTTACTGTTTTGATATAAACACAATTTTCATCAGTAACCTTCAGAATGACACCAAGGTGTAATATACAAAATAATTCGCTATGAAAAAAGGTGTTAGGAAATCTCAAGAGTCACATATAATATGGCCGAAAACCTTATGACATCTAACCTTCAATCCGATGACCTAACAGTAATGAGGGGGATATGAAGACTAAAGCTCACCCTTTCAATTAGGAAAGTCTGCTTCCTAAATGAATAAAATTGCTTGTCGGTATCCACACTATAATGAACCCCTTCAATACGATGTCTACTAGATTTAATTATTGCAACTACCAGGAGATTTTATTCAACTTATGACATCTCAAAACTCTTCACCTTAAATGGAACTGCCGAGACAGACAAAGAAAGAGACAGACGGAAGCAGAGACTAACAGAGAGACAGAGGCACAGGCAGAGGAAGATTTAGAGAGAGAGAGATTGGATCAGTTACAAGGACAGGGAAAACTGAGGAGAGGAAATCAGGTAAGGAGAAGGGTAGAAAGACCGAGAGAGAGACTGAGACAGAGAGAAGGAGGCAGAGACAGAGAACATGATGAAGAGGTAAGTGTATGCAACTGAATGAGGTAAACGTGAGAGGATGCAGGGTTTGGAAGTGGAGGAAATGGAACGATTCTTTCAGTCCAAAATGGAAGAGGCTGAAAGAGTGCGCACATATTCATTCACGCAAACACTGATACAAGCACTGATCAGCGCATGCACGCACACTAATACACGCAGGCACTAATATGCACTGATACACACGGGCACTGATACACACAGGCACTGAATCACACAGGCACTGATACACTATCTATCTATCCATCTATATACCTAGGCTGCTTCCCCCAAGGAAAGGGAGGTAGCAGAGACAGGACGACACACTCCCCATTTACTCATCCATTCAAAGACGTTCATTCGCATCTTAGCCTCAAAGGGGAGAACGGACAGATCCTCACCGCACCACACTGCACAAGGGTCAACTGCGCAATGCAATCAGTGACATCCGCAGCAGGGACCGACAGCAGTGCTGATTTACCCCTGCCACATCATAACAGACTCATCCCCTTACCCGCACCTGACCTGAAATAGCTGATCAGACCAAATGGGGGAGAATATCCCCTCAGGGCTGCGTCATCACTTATTCATTCACAATTTCTCTCCACCCATTTCTGTCACGCACAGCCACTCTTCCTTGCTCAACAGACGTCCCTCTTGCATCTAGCGCTCTCTTCCCACTGTCCATCCATCCTATTTGTGGTCTTCCTCTCAGCCTTACACTTCTCGCATCAGATCTAGTTATCTTTTTCACCAATCGCTCATTATCCATTCTCTCCATATGCCCAAACCATCGCAACACCCTCTGCTCAACTCTACCAGCCATCTCCCGAACAACTCCAGTTCTCCTTCGCACGTCATCATTCCGCACTCGATCCATGCGCGTCACTCCACACATACTCCTTAGACACCTCATCTCCATTACATTCAAACTTTTCCTCTCTGCTACACCCATATTCCATGTTTCAGCCCCATACAATGCAGTCGGTACCACAACACCGTCATACAGCCTTCTCTTTACATCCATTCTAAGCGAACGACATCTAAACACTTTTTTCATTCCTCCCAGCACCTTTCCTACTTCATTTATTCTAAACTTCACTTCTGCATCTATTCTTCCATCCACAGAAACATGTGACCCTAGATATTTAAAACACTCTACCTCCTCATGCAACTCGCCATTCAAAACTAAATTCATCCCCCTACCATCTACCAACCTCGTACACTTCATCACTTTACTCTTATTCCCATTTACTTTCAATTTCCTCCTTTCACACACCCTTCCAAACTCCTCTACCAACTGTCTCAATCTCTCCTCTGAATCAGCCACCAGTGCAGTATCATCTGCAAACAGCAGCTGCTTCAGATTCCACTCTCCACCATCAACATTCACCAGACTCAGACCTCCACCTAAAACTCTTGCATTCACCTCCCTTACAACACCATCCATGTAAATATTAAACAACCAAGGCGACCTCACACATCCCTGTCGCAGCCCCACTCTCACAGGAAACCAATCACTCACAGCATTTCCCACTCTTACACACGCTCTACTATTTACATAAAAACTTTTCACCCCTTTTAGTAACCTACCATCAAGTCCATACAATCTTAAAACAGTCCACAAAGCCTCCCTATCAATTCTATCATACACTTTCTCTAAATCCATAAATGCCCAAAACACATCCTTACCTTTCGCTAAATACTTTTCACACACTTGTCTCACAGCAAACATCTCATCAAAGCATCCCCTCCCTCTCCTAAAGCCACACTGCTCATCACCAATCACTCCCTCTGTACCCTCTCTAACTCTCATAATTAACACTCTACCATACACCTTACCTACAACACTCAACAGACTTATACCCCTAAAACTAGTACATTCATACTTATCATCCTTGCCTTTATACAACGGGACCACACAAGCACTTGCCCAGTCAATTGGCACCATACCTTTCTCAAAGCACACATTCAACAATCTTACTAACCAGTCAACAATAGTCACTACACCACCCTTCAGGCTTGAGATTTTATTAGGTCTTGTGGTATTATTCTTACAAAGCTAATGGCCTCTTAGTGCCAGGGATTGATTCCTGGCACTGCAGCACCCTATCCTATCATCATCAGCATCATCATCATTGTCACTGTTGTCAATGAGCAAGTAATATGAGTACCTAGATTAAGTTAACTAGCACTGTACACTCTAGTGGTGGAAAGATCTACTTAGCCTACTGAGCCTGGCACTGCCACTAATCCTAATTATCATCATTAGGCATTATCATTAGCTCTCATCATTAGGCATTATCATTATCAACAGCTCTGCCTCCTTTTCCCACCCAAGGATGGGGTGAGGAATTCTCAATTAAAATTCCATAAGTAGGGGAACAACTGTAATACTCTGTACATCTCAACTTGGCTAAGAGTGATTTAGAAAGGATGGAAAGTCATAGTATTGCCATCCTTGTCTTACTCTACTTCAGGGCTTTGGGGATTGGCCTGCAAATGACACAAATCTTTGCCAAGTCAAGGTGGACAAACCAAAAATTTTCTAACTCACTTTTCAGAAGGGCGGTAATAGCCGTAGTTGTAGTGGTAGGTGTAGTAGTAGCAGTAGATAAGATTTGAAGACAGATGGCCTAGGGTAACCTCTTCTGACCAGTTAATTTCCCCACAGGTTAAAGGCCACTCTGTTACAAAGAGCCTGCAGCACCAACCCCAATGTAGCATTGTCGCCCATTGCAGCATCGACATCGATTGCTGCAACGCTAATCCCACTGCAGCATCGACATCAATCGCAGCATCACTAACCCCGTCGGCAGTGGTAACACCAACACAGCAACAACGGAAACATCACCACAAGTTTCACAGGCAGCCCCTGAAAATGTGGCAGGTTTTTAGGAGATAATCTCAGCTCTGTTGATAATTTAACTCTTTGTCTGTGGAGGTGTTCAATACAGATCTTAGTTAACTCTTAATGTATTGGTGCTGGAGTGGCACTACTAGGATGAAAGGGGGGAGATTGCCTTCCCTATCCCCCAACAGGAGAAAGGTGGACTACAGAAGGGTAACTCAGCCTGCCATCCACTGAATTCATATTCTGATGGGCCTGGGGTTGCAACTACTACAGCTACTAGTACACGAGAACAAATATGAACAAATCCATTTTACATCATTTGTCTGGCTCAATTTCCTGGTAATAGTCCCACATGTACTTCCTTATTCCCAGAAAGGAAGATTGTGGACTGCAGCAGAACATGACAATCCTATGGTTCTGCATTATTTACATAAGTCTTAATGACTAGTATTATTCTTGTGTTACTCTTTTGTTACTACTCAAGACTGAATATGAAAAGATAGCAGTTTAGATAAATAGGTAGTAGGAAACGGGGTTGTAGATAAACTTAATTTCTTCACAGAGAGGGCTGTCTCCTAATATGAATAAAACAGTCTGGTGGTAGCAAGTATAAACAATATGACATCAGCAGAAGGCCCCATACTACAGGTCCCTTTGGCAAAATAAAAGATGTCACAGCCAAAAGAAAAAAAAAATCCTGCACTTTTCCCCCCATGTAAGATGAGGTACTTTAACTGGTAATAATAATAATAATAATAATAATAATGATGATGATAATAATAAATCATCCATCATCCAATCCTACATCGGCCAATGAGGCAAGCTGATCCTAACATTTAAGATGAGAGTGACCAGCCTCACTCATCCCTGAATGGCATTATGTGAGCAATAAACTCCAACCACCCCTTGGATATAAACCTTCACCAGCTCAATCCAACTGGAACATCACAATTACCCACTAAGTCACCAGGCACAAAAATTTGGTTATATGATTACCATCCAGCATGGTAAATGTTTCCCTGGTGTACAGGAAACCATTTGGCTTGTCACTCAGTGTAGAAGGAAGGGGAAAGAATGAAGGTAAGAAAGACAGAAGAGGGGGTGTAAAGTCACCTGTAAGCAGAAGGATGAGGAGAGAAGAGGATGGAAGGAAAGAAGGATGGAGGAGAGGAAAGGACAGACCCCCGAGAACAGTGCTACATCGAGTGAGTGGATGGTGAGCGCCCCCACCTACCACAAATAATAATAATAGTAATAATAATAACTACTTTAAGAATAACGAGAACTACTCTAAGTCTCAATGGCATGCCTAATGGGCCACATCCCCACACATCATTCAAGCCCCTGAAATCCTGATACCACAACACAGGCATAACTATCCACACACAGGAGGAGGCCGTAGCACGGGCTGAACAGGGTAGTACTCCCGAGGGGAATGGGAATGCTGGTGATAGGGAGAGCTGGAGCTCCTGTTTCACTAGCTATCTAACCATCCCCCTTTGCTGACCTTTTCAGTGTGACAGTAACATGGAGAGTAGACCAGCATACTCTCCCAAACATTTCCTCTAACTATCTATGCACTACACCACATGCACTTTACATTTCACACAACGTATCCCACTACGTTACAGGGGTTGGCGCCAGCAAAGGCATGCGGCCAGAAAACTTCGCCCCCGTTACCTACTGGCGGACTTCTGGGGGGAGGCGTGGCGGGGGTTCCGCCGGCATATATCATGGGTCCAGGGCGAGATGGGGCTCGGGCCTGTGCTAGAGGGTACAGGGCATTGCGGTTCCCAGGCTGCCGCTTACGCCCAATAGAGAGGGGCTCGAACCTGGGAGTAGCGCCCCAGGAGGCTGCCCTATCAGTGGGTGTATAATGGCGGGATAGTTGCAGTGCCAAGACGCGCTTGGAGGGTGTCCCTGCAGCTGTCCTGGCAGGGTGCCCCGAGGCCACTACCACAGCCACTGGTAAGCTGGTGGGCTAGGGGTTCCATATCCATTGCCTGGACCTGGGACTGTGCAGTGAGTGGGACCTGTGCTGTGTCTGTCCCCCTTTATTAATACTGAAGAAGACAAAACAAAATAAGTTTCAAAGCAAGCCTGAGGACAGTAAATCATCCATGGGGATGAGGGTGGGTTCATGGAATGTGGGAAGTTTGAGGGGAAGAGCAGGGGAAGTCGTTGAGGCATTCAGTAGGAGGTGGGTGGATGTGGCGTGTTGGCAGGAAGTCCGGTACAGGGGTGGATCAGCCAGAAAGATTGTTGGGAAGGACTGTTGCTATAAGATGTTTTGGCAGGGGGGGACAGACGGATATGGAGGTGTTGGTGTGATGGTTGCGGAGAAATGGGTGGAATATGTTATAAATGTTTTGAGAGTAAGCGATAGGATATTGGTAGTGAAAATTCTGTTGGAAAGAAAGATAGCTGTGATTATATCGGCATATGCTCCACAGGCACGATTGGATGAATCAGAGAAAGATAGATTTTGGGATGATTTAATACGTGTAGTGGGTGGTATGCGGGATGATGAGATAGTGATTTTGGGAGGGGACTTAAATGGTCATGTAGGTGAAGCAGCACAAGGTTATGAAGGAGTGCATGGGGGATGTGCATATGGTCTAAGGAACGCAGAAGGGGAAAGGATACTCGAGTTTGGGGAGGCAACGGACATGATTGTGTGCAACACATATTTCAGGAAAAGAGACAGTAGGTTAATTACGTATGAGTCTGGGGGAAATAGCAGTCAGATAGATTATTTTCTGGTTAGGAGGGCCGATAGGAGGTTAGTGAGGTATGTTAAAGTTATAAGAAGTGAGGAGTGTGTGCAGCAGCACAAACTATTGATTTGTGATATGGTGCTTAAAGAACAAGTGATGAAAAAGAGGACTTATGTACCTAGGAGGAAAATATGAAAGCTGAATAACCAAGTAGTAAGGGATGCCTTCTATAGCGAGTTGAGGAGAGTGGTGGCTGAAGAGAGAGCTGTAGACACAGGCGTTAATGAACAGTACAGAGCCCTCAAGAAATATTTCTTGAGAGTTACTGATGTAACATGCGGCTGGACAAGAGGACCACCAAGACATAAAGTAACTTGGTGGTGGGATGAGGATGTAGAAGCTGCAATTTAGGAGAAAAGAAGGCTTTTCCGGGAATGGAAGAAGGGTGGTAGCAAAGAGAAATATTTGGCTGCCAAGCGTAGGGCTAGGAGAGAGGCATACAGGGCAAAGTCTGAGTCACAGAGACAATTACTTGATAACCTAAATCATGGGGAAAGGAAAAATATATTTAGGGTGGCAGGTCAGGTGAAGAGGGATAATCGGGATATCATAGGTGAACAGTGTGTGAGGAATGATGAAGGAAAGGTAGTGGTGAACAGTGAGGATATTAAAGATGCATGGAGACAGCATTATAACCGGTTGTTGAATGAGGAGTTTGACTGGGACAGGGAAGGTTTGGAGCCAGCAGATCCAGTGTCTGGCCCTTGGCCTTTGATTGATACTGCTACTGTGAGTGAGGCAATAGGCAGGATGAGGGTGGGGAAGGCAGCAGGTGTGTCTGGGTTGACTGCCGAAATGTTGAAGGCCTCAGGCGATATAGGGGTGAGTTTAGTCACTGACCTGATAAATAGGGTTATTTATGAGTGTGTTGTCCCAGATGATTGGCTGAAGTGTGTAATTGTAAATGTGTATAAAGTGATGCCCTGGAAAGAGGAAATTACAGAGGTATAAAGCTCTTAGATCAGATAATGAAGGTAATGGAGAGAGTTTTAGAAGGTATGATTAGAGAAAGAGTGAATATTGATGAGATGCTGTTTGGGTTTATGCCAGGTAGGGGGACCACTGATGCCATATTCATTGTTCGACAGCTTCAGGAAAAATTTATATTGGTAGGAGAAGGGATCTTTATTTCGTTTTTGTTGATTTGGAAAAGGCCTTTGACAGAGTCCCTAGAGAGGTGGCGAAGTGGGCAATGAGAAAGCTTGGCTTGGAGGAGTGGCTGGTTAGGGTGGTTATGGCCATGTATGTGGGTGCTCACACCCAGGTGAGAGTGAATGGAGATTTGAGTGATGAGTTTTCCGTGAATGCTGGTGTGCATCAGGGGTCAGTCTTGAGTCCCTTGTTGTTTATCATGGTACTTGAAGCCCTTTCACGTGACTTTAGAAACGGACTACCATGGGAGTTGTTGTATGCTGATGATTTGGTGTTGATTGCAGAGAATGAAAGGGAGGTGGAGGAAAGGTTTAGGAAGTGGAGAGATGGTATGGGGCAAAAGGGTTTAAGGGTAAATGCAGATAAAACAAGTGATGATATCTAGAGTTGGTGGCGGTACTGTCAAAGACGAGGGAGAGTGGCCACGTGCAGTTTGCCATAAGGGCGTGGGAAGTAATTCCATCTTGTGCGGTGTGTGTGATAAATGGGTGCATAAGATATGTAGTGGTATCAGAGGTAGACTGCGAGATAATGCTGATTTTATGTGTACGGCGTGCCGGGGTGAGCAGGTGGAGACTGTCAGACGTGAAATGATTGAACTTGCTGGTGAATCTCTTGAGTGTGTGGAAGAGTTTTGTTATTTGGGAGACATGTTGTGTGCTGGAGGTGGGGCTGGAGCTAGCTCTGTGGCTAGGGTGAGAAGTGGTTGAAAGAAGTTCAGGGACCTCTTGCCTCTCCTGACATTGAGAGGGCTCTCCCTACGTGCTAAGGGGTCTTTGTATGCAGCATGTGCTAGGAGTGTAATGCTGTATTGCAGTGAGACCTGGGCAGTGAAGGAGGAAGACATTCGCTGGCTCTGACATACGGAAATGACAATGATTAGGTGGATGTGTAGTGCGTCCCTGCGTCCAAGGCCTGGAGGGGCTGGGTTTACAATGGAAGAGTTGAGAGGTAGGATGGGACTGGAGTGTATTGGTGTTGTGATGAGGAGAGGTAGCTTGAGGTGGTTTGGACATGTGGAGAGGATGGGGGACGATAATTAGGTGAGGAAGGTGAGAAGTGTTAATATTGGGGGTGGGGTTATGAGGGGTAGACCAAGAAAGACATGGGACGAGGTCATGAAGTGTGACCTTAGGGTTAAGGGACTGAACAGGGAGGCTGCAATGGATCGTGCAGCGTGGAGAGATGCCATTAGGTGACCAAGGCCGACACATGCAAGCATGTTCGAGCCTTTAAAAACGAAAATGAAAACGAAACACATGTATTTCATAAAACCTATCCAATAATCCATCCAACTTTTCAAGTTAAATAAGTGCTGTCAACCCTCATCATGTACTCCCCCATACAAATGTCATCCAATCATCATCTATCTGCTCAGCAAAAAATCACACACACACCAAAATGAGATACTGGTCTCTGGTTTGAATAAATCTACACTACCAGTCTACATATAGCCGGACCCCTTAATCCTGTAAGGGGTGGCCACAAACAAATTGCCTCCAAGTTGACCTGTCTCCTGCCATTTCACTGATCCCCCCCTCTCATATACTTCTCCATTCCTACCTTATCCTCAGTCTCCCCTTCCTTCTCCCTCAACTCCCTATTCCAAATGAGGAGGATGGTGGACCGTAGGAGAAAGGGAACTTCTGGTTTCCAGTCCAGGCAGCTGGCTGGTATTAACGTGGCAGCTGGTTGGTATTAATTTGGCTTTCTTCTCCCCCCCTGCTCCCTCTCTGTAGGCAGTTTCCATGGCTCAGTCAACTCACACACCTGAAAATATACTATACATTAGTTCTTTCCTTTCAAACCTTGATTAACAAAAGTAGCTTGTTGGCAGCAAGAACATTATCATCTGGAGACAATATGAGTTAAATAACTTGGCAATACCAAATGCAAGATGTTTTTAATAATAATTCATCCATCCATCCATCATCCAATCCTACATTGCCCCATGTGGAGCATAGGAGCCCAGGGCTAGGCAATTGGTCCCAACAATTAAGATGAGTGACCAGCCTCACTCATCCCTGAGTGGCATTACATAAGCAATCAACCCCAACCACCCCTTGCATATAAACCTTCACCGGCTCAATCCAATTGGAACATCACAATTACCCACTAAATCACCAGGCGCCAAAATTTGGTTATATGGTTACAACCCAGCATAGTAAATGGTTTCCTGGTGCACAGGAAACCATTTGACTTGTCACTCAGTGTAGTCACCAACAGGCTGAAGGAAGGGGAAAGAATGAAGGTAAGAAAGACAGAAGAGGGAATGTAAAGTCACGCGTAGGCAGAAGGACAAGGAAAGAATGAAGGAAAGAAAGACAGAAGAGAATAGAAGGAAAGAAGGATGGAGGAGAGGAAAGGGCAGACACCCGAGAACAGCACTACATCGAGTGAGTGGATGGTGAGCACCCCCACCTACCACAAATAATAATAATAGTAATAATAATAACTACTTTAAGAATAACGAGAACTACTCTAAGTCTCAATGGCATGCCTAATGGGCCACATCCCCACACATCATTCAAGCCCCTGAAATCCTGATACCACAACACAGGCATAACTATCCACACACATGCATTTCATAAAAACCATCCAATAATCCATCCAACTTTTCAAGTTAAATAAGTGCTGTCAACCCTCATCATGTACTCCCCCATACAAATGTCATCCAATCATCATCTATCTGCTCAGCAAAAAATCAAACACACACCAAAATGAGATACTGGTCTCTGGTTTGAATAAATCTACACTACCTGTCTACCTATAGCACGATGCCTTAATCCTGTAAGGGGTGGCCACAAACAAATTGCCTCCAAGTCACCCTGTCTCCTGCCATTTCACTGCTCCCCCCCCCCCTCTCATATAGGCTACCTCTCCATTCCTACCTTATCCTCAGTCTCCCCTTCCTTCTCCCTCAACTCCCTATGCCAAATGAGGAGGATGGTGGACCGTAGGAGAAAGGGAACTTCTGGTTTCCTGTCCAGGCAGCTGGCTGGTATTAACGTGGCAGCTGGTTGGTATTAATTTGGTTTTCTTCTCCCCCTCTGCTCCCTCTCTGTAGGCGGTTTCCATGGCTCAGTCAACTCACACACCTGAAAATAAACTATACATTAGTTCTTTCCTTTCAAACCTTGATTAACAAAAGTAGCTTGTTGGCAGCAAGAACATTATCATCTGGAGACAACATGAGTTAAATAACTTGGCAATACCAAATGCAAGATGTTTTTAATAATAATTCATCCATCTATCCATCATCCAATCCTACATTGCCCCATGTGGAGCATAGGAGCCCAAGGCTAGGCAACTGGTCCCGACATTTAAGATGAGAGTGACCAGCCTCACTCATTCCTGAGTGGCATTACATAAGCAATCAACCCCAACCACCCCTTGGATATAAACCTTCACCGGCTCAATCCAATTGGAACATCACAATTACCCACTAACCCACCAGGCGCCAAAATCTGGTTATATGGTTAGAACCCAGTATAGTAAATGATTTCCTGATATAGACATAATTTCCATCAGTAACCTTCAGAATGACACCAAGGTGTAATGTACAAAATAATTCACTATGGAAAAGGTGTTAGGAAATCTCAAGTCACATATAATATGGCCCAAAAGCTTATGACATCTAACCTTCAATCCGATGACCTAACAGTAATGAGGGGGATATGAAGACTAAAGCTCACCCTTTCAATTAGGAAAGGTTGCTTCCTAAATGAATAAAATTGCTTGTCGGTATCCACACTATAATGAACCCCTTCAATACGATGTCTACTAGATTTAATTACTGCAACTACCACGAGATTTTATTCAACTTATGACATCTCAAAACTCTTCACCTTAAGTGGAACTGCCGAGACAGACAAAGAAAGAGACAGACGGAAGCAGAGACTAACAGAGAGACAGAGGCACAGGCAGAGGAAGATTTAGAGGAAGAGAGATTGGATCAGTTGCAAGGACAGGGAAAACTGAGGAGAGGAAATCAGGTAAGGAGAAGGGTAGAAGGACAGAAAGAGAGACTGAGACAGAGAGCAGGAGGCAGAGACAGAGAACATGACGCACAGGTGAGTGCATGCAACTGAATGAGGTAAACGTGAGAGGATGCGGGGTTTGGAAGTGGACGAAATGGAACGATTCTTTCAGTCCAAAATGGAAGAGGCTGAAAGAGTGCGTGGGATGGGAGCAAGAAAGAGGAAGGAGAAAATAAGTTACTTAATGACCAAGTGTAAGATGGTGAATTGAAGTAGGAAATGCAAATGTGGAAGACAGAAAGACAAAAGATTATTAATGAGAAGTAGTGGAAAATAGTGATTTGAAAGCAGGAAATGCATACATGGAAGGCAAGACAATGCTTGATAGTGTCCTGGTACCAACACAGACGTCAGGCAGTGAAATCTGAACAGTGATAGCGAGGTAAACAAAGAATATTTACACTCCCACTATATTTTGTATTTTGAAGTAAGGCGAAGAGCTGTGAAATACAACACTTTCTGTTTAAATTTTAACAACTGAACAGAAGACAGAGCTGTGAAATAACTATGCACCTCACATTTCAAGAAATATATTATATTTTAACTTTTTTTTTTGCATAAATATATAATTTGGCTACTCAGAACTATCATACACGCTGAAATGTATGGGGAAATATTGTTAGGTTTCAGTTTCATGGATGGGAGAGAGTTCGTTACCTTTCTGTTTGATTTAGTTCAGGAAGACAGCTGTTCAGGAGAGGAGCAGAAACACCCCAAAGAGGAGAGAGAGAGAGAGAGAGAGAGAGCAAACATAAAACAGCCAACGAGAACTACAACACTGGAAAAAAGAGAAAGAAAAAGGAACTCGAGAGCATAAAAGCATGTAAGCCTTCAACAGAATACCTTGGGCTATATATATATATATATATATATATATATATATATATATATATATATATATATATGTGTCTGTGTGTATGCAGGAGAGCCTGTGTATGCGTCGTGGAGGGACACTGCGTTTGGAGGGATGGCCGAGTTCATAGTGATCCTTTGTGGATGGAGGTTTGGGTATGTATGTTAATAAATATGTGTGCGTGTGTGTGTGGGGGAGGAAATATAGCAGTGTCTAAGGTGAATCTGCAGCATGTGTGTAAGTGCAGTAGTGTGTGGGACGGTGTGGTTTTATGTCTTCAGGGACAGCTGCATGTATATGAAGGTATGGCTATGTATATAGAAACAGAACTTTGTGTGTCGATTTATGAATATGTATGTGTATATGAATCAACATTTGTGAAGATGTAATAGTGTACAAATGATAGGAGGTGGGGTTACGTCTGTTGAGGTGGAACTACGTGTGTGGAGGTGAGGTTGAGGTTACGTAGGTGGCGATAGGGCTACTTGTGTAGATTTGGATATGTAAAGGAGTGGGTGTTTGTGTGGAGGGATAGCGTGTGTCCTTGGAGGCGAGACTGTGCAGAACTATGGCTGTGTGCCTGGACGTGTGGTGGGATGCTGGTGTGGTTCTGTGTTAGGTTGTCTTTGTGTCTGTGTTTGTGAACGTGTACCTGTTTGTATGTGTGTGTGTGTGTGTATATATATATATATATATATATATATATATATATATATATATATATATGTGTGTGTGTGTGTGTGTGTGTGTGTGCAAACGTGTGTACTTGACTGATATCCACATGCATACACACAAAGGCCAGGACACACAGAGTAGTTGTTTATGTGTGTGGGTTTATGAATAGACTACACTTACACTCAGGCCAGGACAGACATAGGGTAGTGTGTGTGTGCGTATGTGTTTGTATGTGTTAACAGAATACACATAGAGTACCATGTGTGTGAACAGAATAAATATGCAGAGTAGCATGGAGTAAAGATGTGTGTGTATATATATATATATATATACATATATATATATATATATATATATATATATACAGAGAGAGAGAGAGAGAGAGAGAGAGAATAAATTTTTCTTTACAGAACACAACTCACACACCGTAAACACACACAGACACAGACACAGACAGACAGACACACACACACACACACACAGATACACACACACATAGACAGACACACACACACACACACCATCTTCTACTTGTACACAGAACCGGCGAAACTTGGACCGTTACACCCGTAGACTTTCAGGCAGCAAAATGTCTTATATAGCGATTTTATGGGCGACCGAAAGTTAGGTTAGGTCACTTTGGGCAGGGTTTGGTCTGATTAGATAATTTTTGGTTGGGTTGGGTTCAGATCGACTAGATATAGACGGATTAGGTTAGATTGCTTTAGAATAGCTCGGTTTTGATATATTTTGGGTCGGGTTCTATTGGGTTGGGTTAGGCTGGGTTAGGTTTCGGTTGAATTTGGTCATTTGAGGCTTGAGTGGGTTTCGTTAGGTCGGGTATGGTATGGTTAAGTGAGACTGGGTAGGATTAGGCAGGGTTAGATGCAGTTAGGCTGCGTCAGAATTAGTTTAGGTATGGGGAGGTTACGTGAGATAGTGAGGTTAAATACAATTAGACTGGGTTAGGTGAGGTTAAGTTAGATTAGTTTGGGTTATTTTAGGTTGAATTAGGTCACTCGAGGTTAGGCCAGGTTCAGTTCCAGCAAATATGGATAAGTTAGGCAAGACTGGCTTAAAATAAGACTCAGAGAGCGTTATAAACACAACCCCCTCCTCCCATCTGATTCTGTGACCTACGTTTTGGCTTCAGTCTTTCTCTCCCTATTTCACTCTCTCGTAAAAGTCTTGGTCCCTGTCGAAACGCCTAAATTTACTGCATTGTCAAAGTGGTTTATGCATTGCGGTCTTTTGTTGGTCGGTCCTTCCAAAGTCAAGTACCGCACGAGGTGGACGTGGTTGTGTGTGTGTGTGTGTGTGTGTGTGTGTGTGTGTGTGTGTGTGCGCTTGAAGCTGTGTGTACTTGAGTAATGCCCACATGCACACACAAAGGCCAGGACAGTAGTGTGTGTGTGTGTGTGTGTGTGTGTGTGTGTGTACTTGACTGATATCCACATGCATACACACAAAGGCCAGGACACACACAGTAGTTGTTTATGTGTGTGGGTTTATGAATAGACTACACTTACACTCAGGTCAGGACAGACATAGGGTAGTGTGTGTGTGCGTATGTGTTTGTATGTGTTAACAGAATATACATACAGAGTATCATGTGTGTGAACAGAATATGTAGAGTAGCATGTGTGTGTGTACGTGTGAATAGAATACACATGTAGACGTGTGTGCTACCCACACTGACACCCTCTAATTCTTTCAGCCAGGATTGGAGACGTAGCGTGTATATGTCAGGACTCCATATTATAAATACAAATCATAATAGATAGCATGATGGATAGATAGATAGACAGATAGATAGAAGCAGCAAGTACGTGTGGACATTCAAGTGCATATACATACATACCAGTTCTCACAAACCACTTACTAAAGTCAGTCAATAATATCTTTACAAACACGCCCGACGCAGTGCCAAGCGACATAGGTTTCATAGTATCCTTTTTTTTTTTTTTAGGGATTTATGTGTATTAAACCTTAAGGATTCTTTAGTATGTTGCGTTTATTGTTTTGATATAGACACAATTTCCATCAGTAACCTTCAGAATGACACCAAGGTGTAATATACAAAATAATTCGCTATGGAAAACGTGTTAGGAAATCTCAAGAGTCACATATAATATGGGCCAAAACCTTATGACATCTAACCTTCAATCCGATGACCTAACAGTAATGAGGGGGAAGTGAAGACTAAAGCTCACCGTTTCAATTAGGAAAGTCTGCTTCCTAAATGAATAAAATTGCTTGTCGGTATCCACACAATAATGAACCCCTTCAATACGATGTCTACTAGATTTAATTATTGCAACTACCAGATTTTATTCAACTTATGACATCTCAAAACTCTTCACCTTAAGTGGAACTGCCGAGACAGACAAAGAAAGAGACAGACGGAAGCAGAGACTAACAGAGAGACAGGGGCACAGGCAGAGGAAGATTTAGAGAGAGAGAGATTGGATCAGTTACAAGGACAGGGAAAACTGAGGAGAGGAAAACAGGTAAGGAGAAGGGTAGAAAGACCGAGAGAGAGACTGAGACAGAGAGAAGGAGGCAGAGACAGAGAACATGATGCAGAGGTGAGTGCATGCAACTGAATGAGGTAAACGTGAGAGGATGCGGGGTTTGGAAGTGGAGGAAATGGAACTATTCTCTCAGTCCAAAATGGAAGAGGCTGAAAGAGTGCGCACATACTCATTCACGCAAACACTGATACAAGCACTGATCAGCGCATGCACGCACACTAATACACGCAGGCACTAATAGGCACTGATACGCACAGGCACTGAATCACATAGGCACTGAATCACACAGGCACTGATACACACAGGCACTGATACACTATCTATCTATCCATCTATATACCTAGGCTGCTTCCCCCAAGGAAAGGGAGGTAGCCGAGACAGGACGACACACACCCCATTTACTCATCCATTCAAAGACGTTCATTCCCATCTTAGCCCCAAAGGGGAGAAAGGACAGATCCTCACCGCACCACACTGCACAAGGGTCAACTGCGCAATGCAATCAGTGACATCTGCAGCAGGGCCCGACAGCAGATGTCGGTCCTTCCAAAGTCAAGTATCGCACGAGGTGGACGTGGTTTTGTGTGTGTCTGTGTGTGTGTGTGTGTGTGTGTGTGTGTGTGTGTGTGTGTGTGTGCGCTTGAAGCTGTGTGTACTTGAATAATGCCCACATGCATACACAAAGGCCAGGACAGTAGTGTGTGTGTGTGTGTGTGTGTGTGTGTGTGCGCTTGAAGCTGTGTGTACTTGAATAATGCCCACATGCATACACAAAGGCCAGGGCAGTAGAGTGTGTGTGTGTGTGTGTGTGTGTGTGTGTGTGTGTGTGTGTGTGTGTGCAAATGTGTGTACTTGGCTGATATCCACATGCATACACACAAAGGCCAGGACACACAGAGTAGTTGTTTATGTGTGTGGGTTTATGAATAGACTACACTTACATTCAGGCCAGGACAGACATAGGGTAGTGTGTGTGTGCGTATGTGTTTGTATGTGTTAACAGAATACACATACAGAGTACCATGTGTGTGAACAGAATATGTAGAGTAGCATGTGTGTGTGTGTATGTGTGAATAGAATACACATGTAGACGTGTGTGCTACCCACACTGACACCCTCTAATTCTTTCAGCCAGGATTGGAGACGTAGCGTGTATATGTCAGGACTCCATATTATAAATACAAATCATAATAGATAGCATGATGGATAGATAGATAGACAGATAGATAGAAGCAGCAAGTACGTGTGGACATTCAAGTGCATATACATACATACCAGTTCTCACAAACCACTTACTAAAGTCAGTCAATAATATCTTTACAAACACGCCCGACGCAGTGCCAAGCGACATAGGTTTCATAGCACCCTTTTTTTTTTTTTTTTTTTTTAGGGATTTATGTGTATTAAACCTTAAAGATTCTTTAGTATGTTGCGTTTATTGTTTTGATATAGACACAATTTCCATCAGTAACCTTCAGAATGACACCAAGGTGTAATGTACAAAATAATTCGCTATGGAAAACGTGTTAGGAAATCTCAAGAGTCACATATAATATGGGCCAAAACCTTAAGACATCTAACCTTCAATCCGATGACCTAACAGTAATGAGGGGGAAGTGAAGACTAAAGCTCACCGTTTCAATTAGGAAAGTCTGCTTCCTAAATGAATAAAATTGCTTGTCGGTATCCACACAATAATGAACCCCTTCAATACGATGTCTACTAGATTTAATTATTGCAACTACCAGGAGATTTTATTCAACTTATGACATCTCAAAACTCTTCACCTTAAGTGCAACTGCCGAGACAGACAAAGAAAGAGACAGACGGAAGCAGAGACTAACAGAGAGACAGAGGCACAGGCAGAGGAAGATTTAGAGAGAGAGAGATTGGATCAGTTACAAGGACAGGGAAAACTGAGGAGAGGAAATCAGGTAAGGAGAAGGGTAGAAGGACCGAGAGAGAGACTGAGACAGAGAGAAGGAGGCAGAGACAGAGAACATGATGCAGAGGTGAGTGCATGCAACTGAATGAGGTAAACGTGAGAGGATGCGGGGTTTGGAAGTGGAGGAAATGGAACTATTCTCTCAGTCCAAAATGGAAGAGGCTGAAAGAGTGCGCACATATTCATTCACGCAAACACTGATACAAGCACTGATCAGCGCATGCACGCACACTAATACACGCAGGCACTAATAGGCACTGATACACACAGGCACTGAATCACATAGGCACTGATACACACAGGCACTGATACACTATCTATCTATCCATCTATATACCTAGGCTGCTTCCCCCAAGGAAAGGGAGGTAGCCGAGACAGGACGACACACTCCCCATTTACTCATCCATTCAAAGACGTTCATTCCCATCTTAGCCCCAAAGGGGAGAAAGGACAGATCCTCACCGCACTACACTGCACAAGGGTCAACTGTGCAATGCAATCAGTGACATCCGCAGCAGGGCCCGACAGCAGAGCTGCTTTACCCCTGCCACATCATAACAGACTCATCCCCTTTCCTGCACCTGACCTGAAATAGCTGATCAGACCAAATGGGGGAGGATATCCCCTCAGGGCTGTGTCATCACTTATTCATTCACAATTTCTCTCCACCCATTTCTGTCACGCACAGCCACTCTTCCTTGCTCAACAGACGTCCCTCTTGCATCTAGCGCTCTCTTCACACTGTCCATCCATCCTATTTGTGGTCTTCCTCTCAGCCTTACACCTCTCACATCAGATCTAGTTATCTTTTTCACCAATCGCTCATTATCCATTCTCTCCATATGCCCAAACCATCGCAACACCCTCTGCTCAACTCTACCAGCCATCTCTCGAACAACTCCAGTTCTCCTTCGCACTTCATCATTCCGCACTCGATCCATAGGCGTCACTTCACACATACTCCTCAGACACCTCATCTCCATTACATTCAAACTTTTCCTCTCTGCTACACCCATATTCCATGTTTCAGCCCCATACAATGCAGTTGGTACCACAACACCCTCATACAGCCTTCTCTTTACATCCATTCTAAGCAAACGACATCTAAACACTTTTTTCATTCCTCCCAGCACCTTTCCTACTTCATTTATTCTAAACTTCACTTCTGCATCTATTCTTTCATCCACAGAAACATGTGACCCTAGATATTTAAAACACTCTACCTCCTCAAGCAACTCGCCATTCAAAACTATATTCATCCCCCTACCATCTACCAACCTCGTACACTTCATCACTTTACTCTTATTCCCATTTACTTTCAATTTCCTCCTTTCACACACCCTTCCAAACTCCTCTACCAACTGTCTCAATCTCTCCTCTGAATCAGCCACCAGTGCAGTATCATCTGCAAACAGCAGCTGCTTCAGATTCCACTCTCCACCATCAACATTCACCAGACTAAGATCTCCACCTAAAACTCTTGCATTCACTTCCTTTACAACACCATCCATGTAAATATTAAACCACCAAGGCGACATCACACATCACTGTCGCAGCCCCACTCTCACAGGAAACCAATCACTCACAGCATTTCCCACTCTTACACACGCTCTACTATTTACACAAAAACTTTTCACCCCTTTTAGTAACCTACCATCGAGTCCATACTATCTTAAAACAGTCCACAAAGCCTCCCTATCAATTCTATCATACGCTTTCTCTAAATCCATAAATGCCCAAAACACATCCTTACCTTTCGCTAAATACTTTTCACACACTTGTCTCACAGCAAACACCTCATCAACGCATCCCCTCCCTCTCCTAAAGCCACACTGCTCATCACCAATCACTCCCTCTGTACCCTCCCTAACTCTCATAACACTATACCATACACCTTACCTACAACACTCAACAGACTTATACCCCTAAAGCTAGTACATTCATACTTATCACCCTTGCCTTTATACAACAGGACCATACAAGCACTTGCCCAGTCAATTGGCACCATACCTTTCTCAAAGCACACATTCAACAATCTTACTAACCAGTCAACAATAGTCACTCCACCACCCTTCAGGCTTGAGATTTTATTAGGTCTTGTGGTATTATTCTTACAAAGCTCATGGCCTCATAGTGCCAGGGATTGATTCCTGGCACTGCAGCAGCCTATCCTATCATCATCAGCATCATCATCATTGTCGTTGTTGTCAATGAGCAAGTAATATGAGTACCTAGATTAAGTTAACTGGCACTGTATACTCTAGTGGTGGAAAGATCTACTTAGCCTACTGAGCCTGGCACTGCCACTAATCCTAATTATCATCATTAGGCATTATCATTAGCTCTCATCATTAGGCATTATCATTATCAACAGCTCTGCCTCCTTTTCCCACCCAAGGATGGGGTGAGGAATTCTCAATTAAAATTTCATAAGTAGGGGAGCGACTGTAATACTCTGTACATCTCAACTTGGCTAAGAGTGATTTAGAAAGGATGCAAAAGTTACTGTACTGCCATCCTTGTCTTACTCTGCTTCAGGGCTTTGGGGATTGGGCTGCAAATGACACAAATCTTTGCCAAGTCAAGGTGGACAAACCAAAAATGTTCTAACTCACTTTTCAGAAGGGCGGTAATAGCCGTAGTTGTAGTGGCAGGTGTAGTAGCAGAAGTAGATAAGATTTGAAGACAGATGGCCTAGAGTAACCTCATTTGACCAGTTAATTTCCCCACAGGTTAAAGGCCACTGTGTTACAAGGAGCCTGCAGCACCAACCCCAATGTAGCATTGTTGCCCATCGCAGCATCGACATCAATCGCAACATCACTAACCCCGTCGGCAGTGGTAACACCAACACAGCAACAACGGAAACATCAACACGAGTTTCACAGGCAGCCCCTGAAAATGTGGCAGGTTTTTAGGAGATAATCTCAGCTCTATTGATAATTTAACTCTTTCTCTGTGGAGGTGTTCAATACAGATCTTAGTTAACTCTTAATGTATTGGTGCTGGAGTGGCACTACTAGGATGAAAGGGGGGAGATTGCCTTCCCTATCCCCCAACAGGAGAAAGGTGGACTACAGAAGGGTAACTCAGCCTGCCATCCACTGAATTCGTATTCTGATGGGCCTGGGGTTGCAACTACTACAGCTACTAGTACACGAGAACAAATATGAACAAATCCATTTTACATCATTTGTCTGGCTCAATTCCCTGGTAATAGTCCCTCATGTACTTCCTTATTCCCAGAAAGGAAGATTGTGGACTGCAGCAGAACATGACAATCCTATGGTTCTGCATTATTTACATAATTCTTAATGACTAGTATTATTCTTGTGTTACTATTTTGTTACTACTCAAGACTGAATATGAAAAGATAGCAGTTTAGATAAATAGGTAGTAGGAAACGGGGTTGTAGATACACTTAATTTCTTCACAGAGAGGGCTGTCTCCTAATATGAATAAAACAGTCTGGTTGTAGCAAGTATAAACTATATGACATCAGCAGAAGGCCCCATACTACAGGTCCCTTTGGCAAAATAAAAGATGTCACAGCCAAAAGAAAAAAAAAAATCCTGCACTTTTCCCCCCATGTAAGATGAGGTACTTTAACTGGATATAATAATAATAATAATAATAATAATAATCTATCTATCTATCTATAGCCCGACGCCCTAATCCCGCAAAGGGTGGCTGCAGACAAAACGCCTCCAAGTCACTGTCACCCACCATTTGACTACCCTCCCCCCAACTCACCCCCCCCTCCCTCATATACCTCTCAACTCCATCCCTTCACCTCATCCTCGGTCTACCCCTCCCTCTCCCTCCCTCCACCTCACCTACATACACCCTCTTAGTCAGTCTTTCATTCTCCATCCTCTCCACATGTCCAAACCACCTCAGTGTATTTCTCCTAATCTTTTCAACCACATCCACATCTACCCCACAACATTCCTTCACTTCTTCATTCGTCAACCTGTCCCTCCATGTCATTCCACATGCTCCTCTCAAGTAACTCATTTCCACTGCTCTCACTCTTGACTTGTTCCCCTCTTGCAAGGTCCACGCCTCGCTTCCATACATCAGGGTAGGGATCACAATACCATCATGCAGTGACTTCTTAACTTCCATACTCACCTCTCTATTTCTCATCACTGCTTTCAGTGTACCAACAACCTTTCTTCCCTGCTGTACCCTTTCACGTACTTCATCCCCCAAAATTCCATCCTTACTCATCACACTACCCAAGTACTTGAATGCACTCACATTCTCCATATCCTCACCATCCAACCTCACTGCACACTCTGTGACTTCATTCCTCTCAAACACCATAACTTTTCTTTTGTTTTCATTAACTTTCAGCTTCCTCCTCCTACACACGGTCCCAAATTCATTCACCAAACCTTGCAACTCCCATTCATCTTCACTCAACAATACTGTATCATCAGCAAACAGCAACACCAGAAGCTTCCAAATCTCACCCTCATTCATTAGGGCCACCCCCACATCCACTGCCCTACCCTGCACCTCCTTTACAACCCCATCCATATATATATTAAACAGCCATGGAGACATCACACACCCCTGTTTCAGTCCCACATTGAGATCAAAGAACTCACTCAGCTCAGCATCCACTCGCACCATAGCCCTAGCTCCCTCGTACATACTCTTCACAGCACTCAACAATTTCCCCTCCACTCCATATATTCTTAATACCTTCCACATACCTTGCCTATCTATTCTGTCATAAGCTTTCTCCAAGTCCATGAAGGCAGCATACACTTTCCTTCCCTTCTCTAGATACTTCTCCACTAAACATCTTAGAACAAATATCTGATCTACACACCCTTTTCCCTTCCTAAATCCCCCTTGTTCTTCTCCAACTAGCTCCTCTGTCATATGCCTAACCCTATCAATGAGTATTCTACCACATATTTTACCAGTCACACTAAGAAGGCAAATACCCCTGTGGTTACCACATACTTCTCTCTCCCCTTTTCCTTTGTACAGAGGAACAATTATACCTGATTTCCAGTCCTCTGGAACCCTTCCCTCTTCCCAAGCCAATCTACACAACTTCCATAACCACTCCACAACAATCTCACCCCCATACCTAGGCATTTCACCACACACTCCATCAATTCCTGGGGCCTTTCCCAGCTTAATCTTCTTCATCGCTTCCACTACTTCCGACCTACTGATCTCTTCCTCCCTCCTCTCATCTCTTCTTCTCCCAGCCATTCCCCAACCACTTACACTCACACTGCTCTCACTCTCTACATTCAACAAATCCTCAAAGTGCTCCTTCCATCTCCTCAATTTCTCTCTCTTCTCCACCAACAATCTATTATTCCTATCTTTCACTCCCCTACTATTTCCCCTTTCACACTGCCTTACTTTCTTTACCTCCTTCCAAAACAATTTCTTACTCTCCCTCCATTTCACACTCAGATTCCTCCCAAACTCTTCATCCACTTTCTTCTTACTCTCCTTCACCAGTCTCTTAACCTCCCTTCTGCTCACATATACCTCTCTCTTCTCTCTCTCATCTTCTCCCCTACCTCTACTCACCAACCATTCATCATATGCCTTCTTCTTTTGTTCCACAGCTCGTTTCACCTCATCATTCCACCATGCTGTCCCTTGCTCACCCTTGCATCTCCTCCTCACTCCACAAACCGCCTCACACGCTGCGCTTATCTCTTCCGTGAATATCTTACATACGTCTTCCACCCCTTCCATCTGCTCTAGCTCATACCTTCCCAATCTTTCTTCCACTATGCTCTTATACTCTGTCATTTTCTCACTAACTTGCAATTTCTCCACTCTTCTCACAGGAGCTGCTTTCTCCTGTCTTCCCCTTCGTCTCCTCAACCACTTTCTTTGCAGCTCTACCTTGGCCATCACTAAGTGATGGTCCGAGACTCCATTCCCCCACCCTCTCCACACTCTTGCATCCAACACTTGTCTTCTCATTCGCTCATCCACACACACGTAGTCTATCATTGCCTTTCGTTCAACAAGTTCACCATCCATCCTCCTCATTACTCTCCATGTATACTGGTGGCTATTGCCAACCCCTTACCAGCACAGATGTCCACCAAAGCACTACCATTCCCATCTACTTGAGCTGGCACACCCCACTGACCAACCACTCGTACATTCCCAACTATACCATTCATGTCTCCAATCAACAGCACTCTCTCGCTCCTCTCAAACTTGTCCATACATGCTTCTAATAATAATGATAATAATAAATCATCCATCATCCAATCCTACATCGGCCAATGAGGCAAGTTGATCCTAACATTTAAGATGAGAGTGACCAGCCTCACTCATCCCTGAATGGCATTACGTGAGCAATAAACTCCAACCACCCCTTGGATATAAACCTTCACCAGCTCAATCCAACTGGAACATCAATTACCCACTAAGTCACCAGGCACAAAAATTTGGTTATATGATTACCATCCAGCACAGTAAATGTTTCCCTGGTGTACAGGAAACCATTTCGCTTGTCACTCAGTGTAGAGTCACCCACAGGCAGAAGGAAGGGGAAAGAATGAAGGAAAGAAAGACAGAAGAGGGGGTGTAAAGTCACCTGTAAGCAGAAGGATGAGGAATGAATTAAGGAAAGAAAGAGAGAAGAGGATGGAAGGAAAGAAGGATGGAGGAGAGGAAAGGGCAGACCCCCGAGAGCAGCTCTACATCGAGTGAGTGGATGGTGAGCGCTCCCACCTACCACAAATAATAAAAATAGTAATAATAAAAAGTACTTTAATAACCCTGTCTCCTGCCATTTCACTGCTCCCCCCCTCTCATATACCTCTCCATTCCTACCTTATCCTCAGTCTCCTCTTCTTTCTTCCTCAGCTCCTTATGCCAAATGAGGAGGATGGTGGACCGTAGGAGAAAGGGAACTTCTGGTTTCCAGTCCAGGCAGCTGGCTGGTATTTATGTGGCAGCTGGTTGGTATTAATTTGGCTTTCTTCTCCCCCCCTGCTCCCTCTCTGTAGGCAGGTTCCATGGCTCAGTCAACTCACACACCTGAAAATATACTATACATTAGTTCTTTCCTTTCAAACCTTGATTAACAAAAGTAGCTTGTTGGCAGCAAGAACATTATCATCTGGAGACAACATGAGTTAAATAACTTGGCAATACCAAATGCAAGATGTTTTTAATAATAATTCATCCATCCATCCAATCCTACATTGCCCCATGTGCAGCATAGGAGCCCAGGGCTAGGCAACTGGTCACGACATTTAAGATGAGAGTGTCCAGCCTCACTCATTCCTGAGTGGCATTATAAAAGCAATCAACCCCAACCACCCCCTGGATATAAACCTTCACCAGCTCAATCCAATTGGAACATCACAATTACCCACTAACCCACCAGGTGCCAAAATCTTGTTGTATGGTTACAACCCAGCATAGTAAATGGTTTCCTGGTGCACAGGAAACCATTTGACTTGTCACTAAGTGAAGTCACCCACAGGCTGAAGGAAGGGGAAAGAATGAAGGAAAGAAAGACAGAAGAGGGAGTGTAAAGTCACCCGTAAGCAGAAGGACAAGGAAAGAATGAAGGAAAGAAAGACAGAAGAGCATAGAAGGAAAGAAGGATGGAGGAGAGGAAAGGGCAGACACCCGAGAACAGCACTACATCGAGTGAGTGGATGGTGAGCACCCCCACCTACCACAAATAATAATAATAGTAATAATAATAACTACTTTAAGAATAACGAGAACTACTCTAAGTCTCAATGGCATGCCTAATGGGCCACATCCCCACACATCATTCAAGCCCCTGAAATCCTGATACCACAACACAGGCATAACTATCCACACACATGCATTTCATAAAAACCATCCAATAATCCATCCAACTTTTCAAGTTAAATAAGTGCTGTCAACCCTCATCATGTACTCCCCCATACAAATGTCATCCAATCATCATCTATCTGCTCAGCAAAAAATCAAACACACACCAAAATGAGATACTGGTCTCTGGTTTGAATAAATCTACACTACCTGTCTACCTATAGCAGGACGCCTTAATCCTATAAGGGGTGGCCACAAACAAATTGCCTCCAAGTCACCCTGTCTCCTGCCATTTCACTGATCCCCCCTCTCATATACCTCTCCATTCCTACCTTATCCTCAGTCTCCCCTTCCTTCTCCCTCAACTCCCTATGCCAAATGAGGAGGATGGTGGACCGTAGGAGAAAGGGAACTTCTGGTTTCCTGTCCAGGCAGCTGGCTGGTATTTATGTGGCAGCTGGTTGGTATTAATTTGGCTTTCTTCTCCCCCCCTGCTCCCTCTCTGTAGGCGGTTTCCCTTCCTTCTCCCTCAACTCCCTATGCCAAATGAGGAGGATGGTGGACCGTAGGAGAAAGGGAACTTCTGGTTTCCTGTCCAGGCAGCTGGCTGGTATTTATGTGGCAGCTGGTTGGTATTAATTTGGCTTTCTTCTCCCCCCCTGCTCCCTCTCTGTAGGCGGTTTCCATGGCTCAGTCAACTCACACACCTGAAAATATACTACACATTAGTTCTTTCCTTTCAAACCTTGATTAACAAAAGTAGCTTGTTGGCAGCAAGAACATTATCATCTGGAGACAACATGAGTTAAATAACTTGGCAATACCAAATGCAAGATGTTTTTAATAATAATTCATCCATCCATCCATCATCCAATCCTACATTGCCCCATGTAGAGCACAGGAGCCCGGGGCTAGGCAACTGGTCCCGACATTTAAGATGAGAGTGACCAGCCTCACTCATTCCTGAGTGGCATTACATAAGCAATCAACCCCAACCACCCCTTAGATATAAACCTTCACCAACTCAATCCAATTGGAACATCACAATTACCCACTAACCCACTAGGCGCCAAAATCTGGTTATATGGTTACAACCCAGTATAGTAAATGGTTTCCTGATATAGACAAAATTTCCATCAGTAACCTTCAGAATGACACCAAGGTGTAATGTACAAAATAATTCGCTATGGAAAAGGTGTTAGGAAATCTCAAGTCACATATAATATGGCCCAAAACCTTATGATATCTAACCTTCAATCCGATGACCTAACAGTAATGAGGGGGATATGAAGACTAAAGCTCACCCTTTCAATTAGGAAAGTCTGCTTCCTAAATGAATAATACTGCTTGTAGGTATCCACACTATAATGAACCCCTTCAATACGATGTCTACTAGATTTAATTATTGCAACTACCAGGAGATTTTATTCAACTTATGACATCTCAAAACTCTTCACCTTAAGTGGAACTGCCGAGACAGACAAAGAAAGAGACAGACGGAAGCAGAGACTAACAGAGAGACAGAGGCACAGGCAGAGGAAGATTTAGAGAGAGAGAGATTGGATCAGTTACAAGGACAGGGAAAACTGAGGAGAGGAAATCAGGTAAGGAGAAGGGTAGAAAGACCGAGAGAGAGACTGAGACAGAGAGAAGGAGGCAGAGACAGAGAACATGATGCAGAGGTGAGTGCATGCAACTGAATGAGGTAAACGTGAGAGGATGCGGGGTTTGGAAGTGGACGAAATGGAACGATTCTTTCAGTCCAAAATGGAAGAGGCTGAAAGAGTGCGTAGGATGGGAGCAAGAAAGAGGAAGGAGAAAAAAAGTTACTTAATGACCAAGTGTAAGATGGTGAATTGAAGTAGGAAACGCAAATGTGGAAGACAGGAAGACAAAAGATTATTAATGAGAAGCAGTGGAAAATAGTGATTTGAAAGCAGGAATTGCATACATGGAAGGCAAGACAATGCTTGATAGTGTCCTGGTACCAACACAGACGTCAGGCAGTGAAATCTGAACAGTGATAGCGAGGTAAACAAAGAATATTTACACTCCCACTATATTTTGCATTCTGAAGTAAGGCGAAGAGCTATGAAATACAACACTTTCTGTTTAAATTTTAACAATTGAACAGAAGACAGAGCTGTGAAATAACTATGCACCTCACATTTCAAGAAATATACTATATTTAAACTTTTTTTTTAGCATAAACATATATTTTGGCTACTCAGAACTATCATACACGCTGAAATGTATGGGAATATACTGTTTGGTTTCAGTTTCATGGATGGGAGAGAGTTCGTTACCTTTCTGTTTGATTTAGTTCAGGAAGACAGCTGTTCAGGAGAGGAGCATAAACACCCCAAAAGGGGGGGAGAGAGAGAGAGAGAGAGAGAGAGTATATATTTTTCCTTATAGAAAACATCTCACACACCCGAAACACACACATATACACACTCAAACAGACAGACACACACACAAACTCATACTTGTATACCGAACCGGCGAAACTTGGACTGTTACACCCGTAGACTTTCAGAGAGCATAATTTCTTATATAGCGATTTTATGGGCGACCGAAAGTTAGGTTAGGTCACTTTGGGCAGGGTTTGGTCTGATTAGATAATTTTTGGTTGGGTTGGGTTCAGATTGACTAGATATAGACGGATTAGGTTAGACTGCTTTAGAATACGTCGGTTTTGATATATTTTGGGTTGGGTTCTATTGGGTTGGGTTAGGCTGGGTTAGGTTCGGTTGGATTAGGTTATTTGATGCTTGACTGGGTTGGGTTAGGTCGGGTATGGTATGGTTAAGTGAGACTGGATAGGATTACGTAGGGTTAGAGGCGGTTAGGCTGCGTCAGAATTGGTTAGGTTAGGTATGGGGAAGTTACGTGAGATAGAGAGGTTAAATACAATTAGACTGGGTTAGGTGAGGTTAAGTTAGCTTAGTTTGGGTTATTTAAGGTTGAATTACGTCATTCGAGGTTAGGCAGTGTTCAGTTCGAGCAAATATGGATAAGTTAGGCAAGACTGGCTTAAAATAAGACTCAGAAAGCGTTATAAACACAACCCCCTCCTCTAATCTGATTCTGTGACCTACGTTTTGGCTTCAGTCTTTCTCTCCCTATTTCACTCTCTCGTAAAAGTCTTGGTCCCTGTCGAAACGCCTAAATTTACTGCATTGTCAAAGTGGTTTATGCATTGCGGTCTTTTGTTGGTCGGTCCATCCAAAGTCAAGTATCGCGGAGGTGGACGTGGTTTTGTGTGTGTGTGTGTGTGTGTGTGTGTGTGTGTGTACTTGAGTAATGCCCACATGCACACACAAATGCCTGGACAGTAGTGTGTGTGTGTGTGTATTAAAAAAAAAATGGATATACAGACAGGGAGGCGGGGTGAGTCAGCATCCATGTTCTTGAGTATCCCAAGCGTTTTAAGCCAAATTACATGCGCTGGGGAGACAGTTGGACTTTGCACCTTACGTCAGGGATCCATAAGGCCTATTTTCCCTCAACCAGGTCGGCGTTGGTATAGGGAAAAATTACCCTTCAGTCACCGACCCTTAAGGATCGGGATGGGGCCACAGGGGGTAGTTCCACTCTATAAACTTTATCCACAAACAAGCACCTTTTCCATGCTCTCTTTCTTCTTTCCTTAACCATCCGTTCCTTCCTTTCCCCCCTTCCTTCCTAACCTCCTTTCCTCGCTACCTCCGCCCTTCCTTCCTTCTTTTCGTCTCCACCTTCCCTTTCCTTCCTTCCTACCTTCCTTCCTTTCTTCTCTACCATCTCCTTCCTTCCTTCATTCATTCACTCATTCATATCCTACTTCCCTCCCTCCCACCCTCCCTTTTTCCCTTCCTTCCTCGCCACCACGGCAGGATGCAAGAGGCAGCCACTTTTCCCTGCGTGTGGTTGTAAACGTGGGCGATAATCTGTATTTATAAGGTAAGTCTTCCCCTGAGGCGGCTTATAGGGACTCACCGATATTGGAAGGAGAGAGACTGGAGGCAAAGTGATGGAGGAGATGCGTGTGAAGGAAGAGACGGAGAGAAAAAGTGACCAACAAGATGAGGGGAAGAAGAAAGGAGTGTTGGAGGAAAGAGGGAAGAAAGGATGGGGGGGGGGAGGAAGTGGGTGAGGAGATGAAATAAAGTGAGGAAGGATAAACGAAGTGAAGAGAAAAAGAGATGAAACTATAGCCTGCAAGACAAAGTGCTGGGAGGTGGGGTTGCCATGCCCGTACAAAAAGTTTCATTTCCAGTCCTACACTCCTATCAGTTTCAGTTGCATTATCTGACAGGCGGGGAACTAGGGGTCAAAAACCAATCTTCCTCTTCCCCATGGATAGCATTATATTCCTACAGGTATATATCTTCATACTTAAGTCTTTCTATTAATTTAAGGTCTGGCCACAGTAAAAAGAAAGCAAAGTCTAACCAGATTGTAAATTTATATGACCAATCTCTCTCTCTCTCTCTCTCTCTCCTGTTTTGTAAGGCAACCATCAACTAATTTCCTCTCCTCCTCTTCCTCCTGCTTCTCTGCCGTCCATCATCGGCTTATCTCTCTCCCCTCTCTCTCTCCCTTTCTGTCACCCATTATTTTCTCCTTCATCCATTTGCATCCCTCGCATTATCCCCTCATTTGTTCCCCTAATCTCTCTCTTCTCTAATCTCTGTCTCTGTCTGTTTGCCCGTCTGTCTTTCTGTCTATTTATCTACATTGTTACTCTCCCCCACCTCCTATTCTCACATCCCTCCCACCCCCCACCTCTCTCTCTCTCTCTAACACGTCTATATTTTGAATTAGGGAAGCAAATGGCTAAACTGAGTGTTGTACTTTGTAGGCAAACCTAAACCTCTTACATACACATCTCTCTCTCTCTCTCTCTCTCTTAACTGCCTTAACAGAAACGAACTGTAATATTCCTCATACTAATGACGGACTGATATAGACAGATAAATACTGAGAAAGAGAGAGAGAGAGAGAGAAAGAGAGAGAGAGGAACAGAAGCACAGCCGGCAAAAGAGCAAGAAGATGAAAGGCCTTGGAAAAGACTATGAATTATGGATACCTGGAATGAATACCGCGATGATGAATGAATGTGATATGAATGTTGTGGAAATTTATGATGTTGAAGGAATGTTAAGTCAATGTTGCAATGCTGTGATGTGGAGGGAATGTTGTGATGTGGAGGGAATGTTGTGATGTGGAGGGAATGTTGTGATGTGGAGGGAATGTTGTGATGTAGAGGGAACGTTATGATGTGGAGGCAATGTTATGATGTGGAGGGAATGTTGTGACGTGGAGGGAATGTTGTGATGTGGAGGGAATGTTGTGATGTGGAGGGAATGTTGTGATGTGGAGGGAATGTTGTGATGTAGAGGGAATGTTGCGATGTAGAGGGAATGTTGTGATGTGGAGGGAATGTTGTGATGTGGAGGGAATGTTGTGATGTGGAGGGAACGTTATGATGTGGAGGCAATGTTATGATGTGGAGGGAATGTTGTGATGTGGAGGGAATGTTGTGATGTGGAGGGAATGTTGTGATGTGGAGAGATTTCAACTTAATGCCATTCCCTTATTCCCCTCTTTTTTCACATGCTTGCCTTCTATACACATCCTCTCTCTCTCTTTAATCCCTCCACCCCCGTGTCTTTCCTCCACTCAGCACAAGTCCATTACGACATCTTTAACGGAGTAATTGTGATCCACTATGATTCTCTCTCAGACCACGGAGCTGAGCAGACGTGCTGACCTACCACTGTGTCTAGTACTCACACTCACGAGTTTGAGCAATGGATATTTATGTGCTTCAAACACTGATATCTACTCAAGATAAGGCATATCAAGGCGCACTGGAAATTTTCATGAAGCAAGTAAATGAAAAACTGCAAGCATTCCAAGTAACGGTGAATGAACTCACTAAAAGCTTGGAGTTCAAGCAAGGAGAAGTAGCGGACTTGCAACACCAAACAAAGCAGTTGGAAAATGATAAGAAAGGCAAAGAAACCTTGATCAAGAAATTGACAGATGATCTAAATGCAAGTGAGAAAGTAATTCAAGAACTAGAAGAACGCTGCAATTACCAAGAGGATTATAGTCGCCGAAATAATATCAAAATAACTGGCCTAGAGGAAAGTCAAGAAGGTGAAACCTGGGAACAGTCCACCGTTCATGTCTGGAAGTTGTTGGAAGAAAGGCTTCAATTACCCAAGATCAACCTGGAGCGGGTTCACCGAGTTGGACGACGACATGACAACAAGCCTCGGCCAATTATAGCCCGCTTCTTAAGATTCAGTGATCGTGAGGCGGTGCTCCGGAAGGCAGCAAAACTACGAGGTACAGGAATTTACATAAATGAAGATCTATGTCCAGCCTCGCAAGAAATAAGAAGAACGAAGTTACCCTTACTCATGCCGGCCAGGAGTGAAGGAAAAATAGCATAGTTCAATCACACTAAACTAGTCATCAAGGAAATACCGGTAACGAGCAGGAACGATGGTCCGAATGGTGGTGCTGTTGCTCGCCGTAGTCTTGGTGCTGGCGTTGGTGCGGAGGGAATCATCACTGGTGCCTCGCTTAGTGCAGGTGGCAGTAGAAGTGCTGGTGATCCTGGTGCTGGTGCAGGCTCCCTCATTGCTGATGGAGCAGTCGCTGGTGGTAGCACTGGTGTTGGTGAACGGACTGGTGGTGTTGGTGAGGCAGTTGCCACTCGCACAACCAGTATGGAGGGAGCAAAAGGCGCCACCGGTACTGCTGATGCTGCTGATATACCAGGTCTTGATGGACGTGCCACGGCTGGATTAAGCATGTGGGAGGCCCGGGGCCCGCTTGGAAGGGAGGCCCCCTTTCCAACTCCCCCAATGGCATACACCACAGACTGGTAACCTAAATCCTAATATATAAATAGGACACTTTTAGTTAGGAAATACTGAACGGGGACTATTCATCCAATGCTGTAATATGTAATGCATAAACACGAAATGAAATGAACACAAGTTGCTCTGGTGGGAGGCCCCCTCTTGGTGGGTGGCCCAGGGCCCGGGCCCCTTGGCCCCCCCTTAATCCGGCGGTGGGACGTGCTCCTTCGGGCAAGGAGTATGCTACCAGAAAGAATAGAAGAGTATCTAAGAAATAAGTAGCTAAGTAACAGTTACCTGGACATTTTTTTTTCCTTTAATTTTTTTTTTTTTTTTTGCATGTTAGATAACAGTAATTTTTTTTTCATTTTATAGTCTTAATGATGCAGAGCTTGTTAGGCTGTCGACATAATTACCATAACTATCCTCTAACAGTCATCGATAAAATGATGTTTAATCCATTTCAGTACAACGAAAGTGACAAAGTAGACAATAACTTGACTGATTATGAATCAGATGAACTTACATGTAACTACTACTTTTCTGATTCGGTTTAAACTTACTGATACCAGCCTCAAGTTGCTGTCATATAATATCAACAGTGTTCCACTACATTTGGAATCATTATTTGACCAATGCTTAGATTCTCTAGAGATTAAATTTGACATTATTGGATTATGTGAAACAAGATTAACTGGTGTTTTATATGTTATGTATTTGTGTGTGTGTGTGTGTGTGTATTATATATGTGTGTATGTATATGTATATTTATATATATATATGTATGTATTTTTCTTTTAGCTCAGTCACGAATGCTCCTTACTTAACTATTGCATAAGGTCCGTAAGAGAGTCTCGACTCATCGGACCTATATGTGCGTATATGTAAAGTTTTCCAATATTGTACTATCTGTTGTGGACAACAAAAAAATATTAATAAAATCTCTCTCTCTCTCTCAATTCTTCTTCATTTCTTGAATCCTTCTCTCCCTCACTCCATCTAACCAATCCTTCCTCCCTCTCCTTCCCATCTCTTCAGATATCTTCCCTCCCTTCACTTCACTCTCCTTTCCTCCACTCTACTTCTCTACACTTCTTCCCCCTCTCTCACTTCTCCTTTCTTTCCTTCCTTCTTCTTCATTTTACTTATTCTTTCCAACTCTTCATCTTTCCCTCCCACACGTTCCTTCCCTCCATTCCTCTTTCTTTTCCCCCTTCTCCCTCCTTCTCTCCTTCCCAACCTTCTCCTTCCTTCCCTCCTCTTCAGCTTTCTCCATCCTTCCTTCCCTCCTCTTCAACTTTCTCCTCCTTCCTTCCCTCCATCTTCCTCCAACCTCCCTCCACTTCCTCTCCCTCCTCCACCCCGCCTCAGTGAACCAGCTGGAGCAACAATACGTGAGGAATAAATTTCTGGCGCTGTCACCCCAACACTCCAGATTACAGTCCAGAGAGCCAACACCCCCGTTACACAGGCCAGGCGTCACCCAGGCTGGCAAGTATATAGGCCAGGAATCATATAAGGTGCCAGGTATATAGGGCAGCAGCGTCATGAGGTCAAGTTACGTTACAGGATGGAGCTGCAGGGCATGGTACTGCAGGTGTGTATAGGGCAGAGGGTTGATGCTATACAGGGCAGGAGTATCACACGGTTGGGTTATGCAGGGTCAAGTTACGTCTAGTGCTGTTACGTATGGTCCAGTTACGCGGGTGTTGTTACAAAGGACTGAATTACATAGGGTACGAGGTACAAAGGGTGTGAGGGATACCCTGTACAGGAGGCGTGACATAGGATATAACAATATGACACGTCACATAGGGTAGAATCATACAGGGCAGTATTACATACATTAGAATCATATAGGACAAGGTTTCATAGGGTGGAATTATACAGGACAGAGTTATATATGGCAAACGTAGGGCACGGTAATATAAACCCGTTACAAAGACGCATCGCGACAAACTGGCCTGTAAAATGTGCAACGGATATTTTAGAATACCAAGTGGCGGTCAGCCACACCAAGTCGTAAGCTTAAAAGGGGAGAAAATAGTGATAAAGTGAAAAATATATACCAATGACGAAAAGGGGAATGAAATTAACACTAACTTAAACCTACAAGAACAAAATCAAGCAAGTTCGAACAGGATTGTCAAACTAGCTCTTGCAGAAGTTATCCTAAAGTTCCAAATGTTAATAATAAAGAAAAGCCAGAACATAAACTAGCCCTTGGGTTGTAAAGCCTCTGGGGGCTTGCAGTAAAGACCTGGCATAAAAATAAAGACAGACTCTTGACACTAATATAACATGTGACATTAGCTAGGGCAATAACAGTGATTCTAAATCAACAATTCTTATAAACAAAGGCAATCTCAAAATAATCTAATAAACCTATCATGTGCTGACAATAAACATTAACTCACGTGTGGCAGATAAACTACTATATTATACCAATATCCCCAGAATAGAGCAGTCCAACACACCGGTCTAGCTCAAGCGGTTAACTAACTCGAGGGTTGTTGGTTGGTTGGTTAGGGCTTTATGGCCATCACCCAAACCTTGGTCATTAGGCCAAACAATATACTATGTAGAAAGACAAAAACAAAACTAACAAAGCTCGAGGGAGTCCCAGCCCGGCTTAAATAGACAAACTCAAAGAAGCGCAACTCAATGAAGCTAGAAGGGCAGAACAGAAACTCAGGGTCGAAACCGTCAGTCTCTCTCGCAGCTACCAACCACGTGGGTGTAGCCTACGATGAAGTCTTGAACTTGCCCGATATTTACCAGGATTATTCGATGTTACATTAAGTAAGAGTAACAGTGATAGAAACCAGAATTATACGGTGTTAAAGTGAGTAATAACAGCAGTGACTGTGAATAGGGTTTTGCAGTGTTACAATGAGTGGTGGTAACAGTAACCAGAAAATGCTTGGTTGCTCTTGCAATGGATATCTGACACATCTTTGTGACAGCGTATGATAGGCAGAAGACATAACGTCTGTTAAGAGTTGTTAACTGGACGATAAAAGATGCGTCTGAACGATATATGGTTGACTCAGCATGCTGTTTCCTGCAGTCTCATATTTATAAACTCGATTCACAGAATGCTACGCATGGTACTAATAAATGAATATTAAAGATTCTCAATATTACATATGAATATAAGCATTGTGTATCGGCCACACGTAACAAACCATATTGAAGGGGTTCACCTGAAACAGTGGCGGCAACAACACAAACAAAATAAGCTGAACGTCATCGTACCGAAAGGATTTAATGTCAGGGAAATGTAATAATGCACTTAGAATATTAGGACTACGCGTCACAATATATCCTCAATCAAGTGGATTACACATGGAATACTAACACACAGTACCGTGAAAGGCCTTAATCCCGTCACTACGATGATCTCTATTCATTTTATGCTGGCTAACTCCGGATAATTTTATTCAGAAGAGTTCTCATATTCAGGGTGTTGTATTCTACCTCAATTACCCCATTACCTACGATGGCAATATATACATCAGCCTCTAACGGAGGTGACGTCTCGTGTTTATCTTACCTACGCTACTGACTGATATTCTTCGGCTTAGGGGAGGCAATTTCCATAACCTCTTCCCAATGATGACGTCCTTCATATTTTACTTGTTATTCACACATGATTATACTTTAGGTTTGGGGAGCTCTCACGTAGAAAAGGTGTTAAATTCGGTCTGGCTCTCTCCTGTCGACTTTATTCAGCTTGCTAAGAACTAGTTGATTCCAAAAACTTAACCGCACCCCCTGCTCCTCAAGTTCTCCTTCTCCTCCTCAGCAAACTCCTTGGCATCACTTCTTCCCTTCCCTCAGTTCACCTCCCATTCCTCCTAACTCCCCTTTCCTCTCTCCACTAGCTCTTCTTTCCTCCTTCCACTCAAACCATTTCCCTTCCTCCTCCTACCATCACCAAAGACGACTGTGAATCCAACCAAAAGGGCCAAAGTAAGTTAATAAAGGGGAGTGAGTGTTAACTGACAGAATTACCATCATATTAGGCTAACTCTCTTGCCCAAATACATGGGACGGGAGGGATCCAGAGACAGGAACAGGAGAGTAAAAGTTAGGAAATCTATCAACAGAGTCCCTTCAAAATCTGCCTATTTTCAGGAAACATTTCGTTTGGTATTTTTCTTTCTTTTGGAGGAGGAGGAGGAGGAAAACAGAAACGAAAATAAAGAAGATGAAAGGAATCAAAAAAAGAACAAAGAAGAAGAAATTAGAACGAAGAAAGAGCAAAGGCGACGAAAAAAAGAGGAAATGAGAAGTATGGAAAACAAAGGACAAGGAAGTAAGACGAAAGAAAAAAGAATGAAGAATATAGGAGAAAGATGAACGAAGAAATAAGAGAAGAAAGGAGAAAAGAATGAAGAATGGAGAGAAAAGAGAAGAAAAAGAAGGTAAGGAAGATGAATGAAGGAAAAGGAAGAAAGGACGACGAAAGGAGAGAAAAAAGAAGAAAGGAGGGAAGAATGAAGAAAGGAGAGAAGGAAGACTGGAGGGAAAAAGAATGGAAAGAAGGAAAAGAAAGGAGTGAAGAAAGGGGAGGTAAGGAAGAAGAATGATGGAGCAGGAAGAAAAAGGAAAGAAAATGAGAGAGAAAGGAGAGAAGAAATAAATGAGAGAAGGAAGGAGACAACGGAAGGAAGAAGAGAAGAAAAAAATGGAGAGAAGAGGAACGAAAGAAGAAAGAATGGAGAAGAAAAAGGAAGCCAAAGAGAAAGAGGAAAGGAGAAAGTAGGAGAAAATAAAAGGAAATGAGATGAATGAAAAAGAGAAAGGAAAAAAAAAGAAATAAAAGACGGATGGAGAGGAAGAGAAGGAAGGTCAGGAAGAGGAGGAAGATTAGGAAGAGGATGACGAAGAACAGGAGGAAGAGGAGGAGGAAGGAGAGGCAGAAGGAGGAAGAAAAGAAGGAAGAGGTGTAAGATGAGGAAGAATAGAAGGAAGACGTGGAGGAAGAGGAGGAAAAGGAACAGGATGAAGGAGAAGAGGAGGAAAAGGAAGAGGTAAAAGCAGAGAAGGAAGGAAAGGAAGAGGAGGAAGAGGATGACGAGAAACGAGAAGAGGAGGAGAAAAAAAATGGAAGAGGGGGAAGAGAAAGAGGAGGAGGAAGGACGAAATGAAGGAAGAGAAAAGGGAGAGGAAAAGGAAGAGAAAAGGGAGAGGAAAAGGAAAAGGGAGAGGAAAAGGAAGAGAAAAGGGAGAGGAAAAGGAAGAGGAAGAACAAGCGGAAGAGGAACAGGAAGACGAACAAATGGAAAGGGAAGAGAAATATGGGGTAGAGGAAATGAAAGAGGAAGAGGAAAGGGAAGAGGAAGGAGAAAAAGAAAAAAGAGGAACAGAAAGACCGAGGAAAAAATGGAAGCAGAAGAGGATGAGACAGAGGGAGAAGGGGAAGAGGGAAGAGGGAGAAGAAAGATGAAGAGGAGGAAGAACAGGTAGAGGAAGAAAAGGAAGAGGAAGAGGAAAAGGAAGAAGAGGAAGAAGAGGAAGAGGGAGAAGAGGAAGAGGAAGAAGAAGAGGAAGAGGGAGAAGAGGAAGAGGGGGAAGAGAAAGAGGAGAAGAGGAACAGGAAGAGATGGAAGAGGAAGATGAGGAAGAGGAAGAAGACGAAGAAGAGGAAGAAAGTGAATATAAGGGAGGGGGAAGAAAATATATAAAATCCAGCTAATCATTTCTAAATTGTCATTATCACATTTAGAAAATAACATGCACGACACAAGCCGGCAGGTAGGTAAGCGTTAACTATCGTAATGGATGATTTAACTGTACAGCAATAATAATAATATACCTCCCCTATTCCATAGAACATCCAGATAATAACGACATGATGAATGCAATCAGTTTAAACCGGTAAGGAAGTTACAGTAAGATGTAATTATCAAGAAGCCTGCGCTTACAAAATGTCGGACGATCAAAATGGCTGACCTTGCCGGTGGTGTCGGGGTGGCGGTCGGGCAGTTCACCTTAAGAGTCTTCGGGACCTCAGTCAGGCCCCGTCTCTTCACACCAGAGGGAGGCTATCAGGTCCACAGTCACGCTATCAGGTCCACAGTCACTCTTGTTCTCGAAGTTCACGACAAGACGCATATCACACACAAATTAAAGAATACTTTCTTCTGCGATGCCACCTGCGGGAAGAGACGGGAACATTAGTGTTTTGGAGCAGGGCAGCTGGCACGTGGTGGGCAACGCAGGTGTGCCAACCGTCTCGTGTCACAAGTCAGTAACCTCACCTGCCACAGTCCAACGTGCTACGTAATCCACAAGCATCAAACACAACCACACAGGCTACTGACTAATCTATCTGCATTTCGGGATTAATACAAAGTGGTTCTGAGAGTTTCACAAGCCTAGACAACTAATATTAGAAAATAAAATTAAATATCACCTCTCAATCACTGAGTGCATCTGAAGCATTGGTACACTTGATGCTAAAAACATGCGCGATGCACAAGCTCAACTGAAGTTGCTACCGATCAGATTTACAGCACGACTAATAACAGTCAATAAGCCACTTTTTACGGCTCAGTTATGTATAGTTTTTAGCTATATTTAATTATAACACGATGAGTTTGTTAAGAAAAGATGATAAGAATTACTGGAATACAATATTTAATCGCACTAAGCAACAGCACTTGTTCATTCCGCCTTTGAAAGAATAGACAGGAGGAGGGGCAGGGGCAGGGGGGAGGTGGGGGGGCCGTGGCAGGGGAGAGAGGTTTGGGATGTCTTCGTCTTGTTTCACTATTCATAGTACAAAAGATACACCCTTAGTTATCGGGGATGTGAATGATAGAAACAGCCTCAGGACAATATGATGGAAATGAATGACAAAGAGGAAGGCGAGCTGCAGAGGTGAACGATCAGTGTGCAGATCCGAACACTGTTTAAGATAAAGAACGTCTAATTTCTATCCCGTGTGTTATTTTCCATTACGGTTCGCACTCGGTGAAATTAGGTTTGAAAATAATGCGGTTATGGTTTACACCAATTTAACAAGACATTAATGTGTTCAAGTGATACATCGATTAATGTGTGTGTGTGTGTGTGTGTGTGTGTGTGTGTGTGAGGAGATGGAGGGAATATGAAGGAAGGAGGGATGACGGAGAGAGGGAGAGATGCCGGTGACAGCCCCTGGCCCCAGCCCCTCCCCCTCTCCTACCAGTCCCCCTCCCCCTCAATCGTGTGCTCCGGTAATGTACAGAACATACTGACCCTCCTCCTCCTTTCCTCCCCTTCCCCCTCCTTCCCGTCCCCACTTTTATTCCTCCATGTTCTCCAAACTCTCCCCCCCAACCCCTTCGCCCCCTCTATGTTTCCTCTCTTTTTGCCCCCACTTTCCAGTCTACCCTTCTCCTTTCCTTCCTTCTTCTGTTCTCTTCTTCCTACCTTTCACCCCACATTCCTTCCCCAACTCCACTCCACAAACCGTCTCCCCAACCCCAAACCTTCCCCTCTCCCCCCGCCCCGCCAGGTTCATCTACATATACGCTCGATTGTCTCTGGCTGGGGTCGGGGTGGTCGTGAGTGAGTCGGGAGAGAGAGAGAGAAAGAGAGAGAGAGATCGTACGTAGTTACAAGGATACACCGAACACACTTTACTACCCCCTCTTTTTTTTCACATAACTTGGCCTTAAACTTAAATGAACAACTTACTTTTCAATTTAATCTTAAGAATGGGAGAGCAAAGCAGATGAAAGGAGGAAAATGGAGCAAGAAGACGAGAAGAGAGAAGGGAGGAAGACAGGACAAATCATGAAAAGAAGAGGGAAAGACATGAAGGAAAAGAAAAGGAAGAGGGAGACGGAGGACAAGAAGAGAGACAGGAAGAAGAGAGGACAACAGAAGAAAGAAAGTTGGAATGACAAAGAGGAAAAGAAAAGGAGGGAAACAGAAGAGAAACAGAGAAATAGCAAGGAGACAGGACAAAGGAAGAAGGAGGAGGCAGTAGAAAGAGAAAGAAAGAGGAAGAAGAAGAGGGGACAAGGAGCAAGCAGAGGTGAGAGAGGACATGGCCAGTTCAAGTAGTTTATGGCGCAGTGAGGAGAGAGGAAGGACGAGGAAGTGGCAAAGAAGTGGATAAAAGGTGAAGGAAGAGAGAAAGAAAGAAGGACAAGAATTATGAAAGACGAAATAAGAGAGACAGAGAGAGAGAAGAAGATGAAAGATGAAGGAAGGGATGAGGATAAGACAGAAGAAGAGGAGGGAAAGTGAAGGAAAAGAGACACAGGGAGTGAAATGAAGAGGATGAAAGGTGAAGGAAGGGTTGATGATAAAGGAGAGTAAGAGGACGGACGATGAAGGAAGATATGAGGATAAAGGAGAAGAGGGGAGGATAATGGGCGATACACTGGCTTGCATATCCAGCTCGAAATTACAAGAATCTCTCTCTCTCTCTCTCTCTCTCTCTCTCTCTCTCACACACACACACACACACACATACAATTTATATACTATTCTCGGCATAAAAGTTGCATATATCCTTCAGTATTTAATCAGTCAGCATTTCACAACACACATAACTTGGTGAATCAGGTATATAATGTTTGAGATGCACTTTTCCCAACCCTGTCCATTGCCAACACAATTAACATTATTAGGTGTCAGAGCTGCACATGTAATTGCACATTTTACACAGGTCGCATTACACCAACAACCATGCCCTTGAAAAACTTGTGATATTTGGGGGATCACACACACACACACACACACACACACACACACACACACACACACACACAGAATACTACTGCTTTAATGTATATCTTCAGTATTTCCTTTTCCCTCATCCTTCCACCCTTTATGCATTTTTTCCAACTACGGTACTTTATCACTATTTTCTCCTTCATTCTTGTTGCCTACGGACGATTTTATTTATCTTCCATGACTCTTTTCTGTCTGGCTGGGTTTGATACAGCCTTCATTAACCCCTTCACTACCAAAGGCCTCTCATGTACTGAATATAATCGTGTGAAGGCAGCGAGAATACACCCAAACAACACGGCATTGTAGTGAATGGGTTGGGTGTATTCATTATCTGTACTACTGTATTTAACCTTTCATTCTTCCCTCCACTTTGTCGTTCTTTTATTCTTCCCTGCATTTTGTCCTTCTTCCATTCTTCCCTTCACTTTGACGTTCTTTCATCCTTCCCTTCATTTTCATTTTTTCATTCTTCCCTACACTCTGTCCTTTTATTTTTCCATTCATTTTGTCAATACATTCTCCCCTTCATTCATTTTCCCCTTTATTCTTTCACTCTTCCCTTCAGTACATGTCAGCGTCTCTCCCAGTAACATTCTAAGGGTTCTAACACTCACTCTTACTGAATAAAATCCCGTGAAGTCAGCTGGGGTGAAACACCGGAAATGCCCCACGTTGTTATGTTTACATCATCTCATTTCTTAACACATACTAAATTCCTTAAATTCTACCAGATTATATTCCACCATATAAGTTCAGCAGTAAAAATATTAATACATGTTGATCAAGAGTCCAGAGGGATAACAATGATTAGTATTCATTTTCTGCTAAAAAATATGGTTAAGAAATTCTTTCGGCAGAGGTCGATTCCTTTACACCATAATACAAGCTTTGATAATCTGGTTCACTGGGAGGGAATATCTGATGTCGTTATTTATCACAACACTTTTAAAAATATCTTGAAACAGAAATGTGGCGTAATGTGTGAAAATTCACTTGATCTAATGGAAAAAATATATATAAACATCAACACAAGGAGGCCATCCGAACACTGTCCATAAATCACAGAGTTGTTCGTCGGGAAGAATGTGTTTATGTGCCGTCTGAAAATTACCACAAAAACCTCTAGGAATAAGCTATTTTCACCATTAAAAGTGTACGCTATAACGAAACATTAGTATCTAGAGTACCCGAACGAAGACTGATAAGGAAATAAGTGTATAAACACTGATTTAGAAGTTTGTTTACGTTCTCATTCGTCAACCTTCTCCTTTAAATGCCTCATCATAACATGTGAGTAAAGGACTGCAGCTGCTAGTGACTTAACTCTGGCCGTGTCCACCTCTTCACCAAGTTATCTACCATCCATGACTGAACTGCTACACATTCTTGTGGCTGGGACTCTCGGCAGTACACATTAACATGCCACAGTGGAATCAAGGTTGGTACTGCTGTTTTTTTTTTAGTACACATTAAACTTAAGCCATAGTGGAATCAGGGTTGGTATTGCTGTGGTTTTTCATTAATTCATTACCAAACACGCGCGGCCTTTTCATATTTTCCATCGAAATGAGTCTTTCACAGGTTATTTGTTATTTTTCCTGGAGTACCGTGCCATAGCTACTGGGCATTTTTATAAAGACAATGAATGCTGAGGATTTAGAATGAATACTTATTCCACTGACGTCTACCAGTAGCTGGCCATATCTTGCGTCCCCAACACTTGCTTTTAAAATTGAGAGATTGCTGTCATAGGTTGGATTAGGTTTGGTGGTAGGTGGTGGCGACCGTCATTCGCTCACTTGATCTTTCCTCTCACTTTTCATTACTCATTCCATTTTAGGCGACTTTACATTGAGTGTCAGCCTAATGGTTTCCTGTAAGCCAGGAAACCATTTACAGCGCTGGGTGGTAACCATATAACCAGCCTTTACGTGTTCCCTATGTGTTAACAGGTGGGTTGGCGTAGGATTAGTGTTCCTCCTCGTAAAACCACTAACTCAGAGACAAACGGCTACCCTTTACGGAATTATGGCGTCTGGCTATAGATAAACAGATTAACTCTGCTAATATCAATCAGTATTTAAATATGCACTAATACGTACTAATTCTGCCCTTACTGTATCATGTCACGCCTTTATTTACCCAATTTAGTGCAATTATGTTGTATGTATATATAAAGCAGTGAATTAGTGACGATTACCGTAGATTTAAAATCTCTCTCTCTCTCTCTCTCTCTCTCTCTCTCTCTCTCTCTCATCAGTAATTCCTTGTAATCTTGTGAATCCATCTAAATTCTTTCTTCCCTCCTTCCTCCTCTGTTCCTCCTCATCTTCCTCATTCCCTTGTCTGCAGTGTCCCTTCCCTTCCCTGTATCTTTCACTTTCGTCCTGATTTCATTCTCTCTCTCTCTCTCTCTCTCTCTCTCTCTCTCTCTCTCTCTCTCTCTCTCTTCCACTTAACTTGTCTTGATAGGGAAGATAGGCTTTGATCTCTTCTTCAGATGAGATCCAGAATATTGATAATGGTAGATGATAAGGGTGAACTGTCCCCCCCCTCTCTCTCTCTCTCTCTCTCTCTCTCTCTCTCTCTCTCTCTCTCTCTCTCTCTCTCTCTTCCGCTTAACTTGTCTTGATAGGGAAGATAGGCTTTGATCTCTTCTTCAGATGAGATCCAGAATATTGATAATGGAAGAGGATAAGGGTGAACTGTCCCCCCATCTCTCTCTCTCTCTCTCTCTCTCTCTCTCTCTCTCTCTCTCTTATCCCAAGCTCATTAAAACGCCCAGAGAATTCATAAAGGCCTAAGAGTACAAGAGAATGAGAAGGTACTCGTGCGTAGGTGGGAGGCGTAGAAGGGTACCTGGCGTATGACACTGTAGAGGAGGAGGAGGAGGAGGAAGAGAAGTAGAAGAAGAAGGAGAAGGAGGAGGAGGGGATGAAGAAGGAGGAAGAGGAGGGAATTAGTTAGCTAATGATGAAAGGAAATGATGATGATGATGATGATAATGATGATAATTATGATGATGATGGGAGGGGGAGAAAATCCAAAAGAGGTTCAGGAAGAGGAGGTGGGAGGAAATACTGAAGAGTGGAAAGGTATGAGTGGGAGGAGGAGGAGCGGGGGAAAATAAGTAAGTAAGAGCAGAGAAGGGTGGAATAAGTACGTACGAGGAGGAAAGGTATAAAAGTACTCATGATACGTAGATCACCTGAGCGTAAATGAGAAGCGTAGGAGAAAGACGAAGAGGAGGATGCCTAAAGGGTGAAAATGAATGAGGCACTGCTTGAGATGGAGAGACGGCAACTTTACGCCTAGCTGAAGTGAACAGGGTGTTGTGTTGGTTAAGGGTAAAGACAGGGATGATATCAGGTAACCGGTATTGTGTAAAGTGTAGGGAAGTGTAGTGTGGTGTTGTGAGGCGGACAGGGAGACGCATACATCCACTTGAGGCTCCTATGACTCACTATCATCTCCATATAATCGTCTGACATTACACGTAGCTAGAATGTAATGCTAGAGGAGACGCGGCCATGTGAGGGTCTGAGGTAGAATATCAGGCAACTGGTGTGGTGTAAAGTGTAGTGTGGTGTTGTGAGGCGGGCAGGGAGACGCATACGTCAATCTCAGGACGCACGCTAAGACGCACACCATAAATCCTCGTACAGTCATGGACAGAGAAACCTGGAGAGGTGAGGCGAGGCAAATGTCATATTTTCTCTATTCCCCCGGCTTGTCCGTCACTCTTCGTTCACGACTCCTTTCCCCCATCCCCCCCACCCCCCATCCCGTTTACCCTCTCTTCATTAGCACCTGCCAGGCTGGACTACCCATCCCCCCTTCCCTGCCCCCATACACCCCAGTTCGCTAATCCGCCTACCTTGAACCGTGTGTGTGTGTGTGTGTGTGTGTGTGGGTGTGTGTGTGTGTGTTGCGCATGGTGTGGTGTAAAGTGTAGTGTGGTGATGTGAGGCGGGCAGGGAGACGCATGGTGTGGTGTAAAGTGTAGTGTGGTGGTGTGAGGCGGGCAGGGAGACGCATGGTGTGGTGTAAAGTGTAGTGTGGTGGTGTGAGGCGGGCAGGGAGACGCATACGTCAATCTCAGGACGCACGCTAAGACGCACACCATAAATCCTCGTACTGTACCAGGTGAAGAGCAGGGAAGGGGGGTGGGGGAAGGGGAGAGGAAGACAAAGGGATAGGAAGCTGAGGAAGATTGAGAGAGAGAGAGAGAGAGAGAGAGAGAGAGAGAGAGAGAGAGAGAGACGGGGGAGTAGTGTTGGAGGGCGAAAAAGTGTGAAATTATACAGTACAAACAAGAAGAGAGGCAGACCTATAACAAGGTGGGGAGATAAGGTGCCAGAGTGTGTACGAGTAAGGCGGGGTGGTAGTGCGTTGTGAGAAGAGTCGTTACTGAGTAGGGACACAAACGCCAGGGCAACTATTTATATAGGATTATGGGCAGGTTTCTCCATAACCAAAGTATATTACAGTTCACTTTTGTCTGATTTAACATTTTTCATATTTTCCACTTAAATATTCAGCCAGGTTTGGTTGCTGTTTGGTAGATGGAAGGCGGATGATGCAACTAAACAAGCAGTCTTATGCATTACTTCTCTATCTATCTATTGCCAGACGCCTCAATCCCGTTTGGGGTGGCGGGCCACAAACAAATCGCCTCCAAGTCGCCCTGTCCCCCGCCATTTCACTGCCCTGCTCCCAACTCACACACCCCTCTCTCACATACCTCTCCACCCCATCCCTCCATCTCATCCTTGGCCTCCCCCTCCCTCTTCCCCCCTCCACCTCACTCAGGAGGGGAAGGAGGGAAGAGGGGGAGGGAGGGAGGGAGGGAGAGTTACAGCAGTTGCAAGAGTCTCCACAAAGATGAATCAGATCGCCTGGTGGTAGAAAGAATAAAAGAAGCAAGCCAACACTAACATGCCAACACCATCATGCTGAAGCGATTAATTCAGATGTGAGGGACGAATCTTACACGTTACTCTTGGTATTTGCAGACGATTTTTACTCAGCCGTGGCAGTAAAGGAACGAGGTAAAGAATGACCCCTGAACGTGAGATAAATTAATTCAGATGTGAGGGACGAATCTTACACGTTATTCTTGGTATTTGCAGACGATTTTTACTCAGCCGTGGCAGGAAAGGAACGAGGTAAAGAATGACCCCTGAACGTGAGATAAATTAATTCAGATGTGAGGGACGAATCTTACTCGTTATTCATGGTATTTGCAGACGATTTTTACTCAGCCGTGGCAGGAAAACGACAAAGTAAAGAATGACCCCTGAACGTGAGATAAATTAATTCGGGGACGGGAATGGATTTCTTCTTGAGGTTATCCATGTTAACTACAAACGGTTTTATTCAGCTTAGGAAGGACTGCTGGTACTGACAGGATCGAACACTGTTTATTGCATTACGGTAGTCTCTTATTATACCTGTATATTATAGGATCGAACACTGTTTATCCCATTACTGTAGTCTCTTATTTTACCTGTTTATTATTCTGGCTACCTGCAGACGGTTTTATTCTGCTATAGAAGGAGTTGACGTAAACACCTCAGCTTACTCCAGTACTCTTGCATGTACTTCGTATTATTCTTATTATCTACAGACAGATTTACTCAACTCGCCAACAAAAGAACCGGGAGGGTAAAGAATGATCCCCGAACGTGAGATAAATTAATTCAGGTACGGGGCCGGGTTTTTGTGGACGCAGCAGCAGCCGCCAAGAGAGGCCAAGACAGCCACACGGAAAAAGGCCCCTCGCCCTGCCCAGGAAATGTGCGGGTAAAGGACATCCTGAATTCTGGACGGGTGGCCGCGAATTTGGCGATAAGGAGTTTGCGAAAAGAAATCAAGGGGCTGAGATAGAGGTTAAGAGGTTGAGACAGGAGTTGTTAGGGGTTGAGAGAGGGGTTACTGGGAGTTGAAGGGTTGTGAGAGCGGGGTTGTTGGCGGAAAAGTAGGTGGAGCAACGGGCAGGGGATTTGTGTGTTAATGGTGAGAAAAATGTGTTGAGAGAGAAAACGAATGAGAAAAAGGCTGGGACTGGGAGAGTAGTTATGGGGGTTAGAAAGCGTTATTAGGGGATGGAGTGAAGGGTTATTAAAAAAAATGAAAAAGAGGTTACAAGATTAAGGAGGTTGAAAGAGGGGCTGAGGAGGAGAGAAAGAGACTGAGAGATAAAGGAAGTGCTGAAATCTGGACGGGTGAGTTGAAATTTGGCCGAAAGGAGATTGAGAGATTGGTCATTAGGGGATTGAGAGAGGAGTTATTTTGGGGATTTTAGAGAGAGAGGGGGGGGGTATACGTCTTGATGGTGAGTGTGTATCAAGTAAGCAGATTGCATACCGTGGGAGTGGCATCCTTCCCTAAGTGTATGGCACCACCAACACAAAAATGCCGACCAGATTTCAATAACCTAAGTGCTCGGGCTGGGGGGAGAGGGGGGAGGACATAATAGGGAGAGGGAGAGGGAGAGAGAACGGAGTGTGGGGAGGGGAGAGGGGTGTGGGAGGTTGTGATGGTGATGCGAGGGGGTGTAAGGGTAGGGGAGAGGATAGGGCAAGGAGACGAGGAAGACTGAGGGATTAAAAAGAATGTGAGGTGGGGGAATGACGAGGAAGGAAGGAGAAGCAGGATGAGGATGAGAGAGGAAAGAGAGAGGGGAGGCTGTGGGGGAGCAAAAAAGGGAAAGGGGTGTGGGGGAAGGGGTCGGGAAGGGAAAGGGTGGAGGAAGCTGAGGGAGCGATAGGAGGGAGAGAAGGAATAGGGAAGAGAGGGGAGTGGGGAAGTTAGAAAAGTTGAGAGAGAATGAAGAAGGAAGAGGGAAGAGAGGTGGAGAGAGGGAGATGAGTATAGGGGAAGGGAGAGGGGGAGAGGAGGGGGACAAAGACAGGTGATACAGAGATAGAGGAAATTAGTTGACATGGCAAAATAAAAACCTGGGTGAGAAAACAGAAATATGCAGATGAGATGGATTGTCATTACGTGGAGTGACTACTGGTGGAGAGAGAGGCGAAGTACAAGAGGAGGGATGGAGGGCAGGAAGGAAAGGAGGAGAGGAAAAGTGCAGGAGGAAGAAAGAAGGGTGGGAGTCTTTACGTGGGAATTTTGTAAGAAGGTAGGCAGGGGAAAATACTGCTGGTTGATGGGCTTGTGAAAAGTAGGTAGTTAGGTTGGCCAGTAGGTAAGTAGGCTGGTAGGTAAAGAATCACTATGTATATGCATGAAGGAAGGTAGGTAAGTCGTAGACAGAAAGGCAAGTAATCTAGTAGACAGGTAGATGGTTAAATCGATATAAACAAAAGTGTGAGAGACAAAGGGAGACGTGGGAGGTCAAGGCCTTCTAAAATTAGAAGGCCTCTCCAATCCTCTTGTGACGTCAGCCGCGTGGGTCAGGGGGCAAGGTGCTTGGTCAGGAAGCGGTCTCTTTGTTGTGTGTGTGTGTGTGTGTGTGTGTGTGTGTGTGTGTGTGTGTGTGTGTGTGTGTGTGTTCTTTAAATGATATTATATATTAATAGACTTATTGGTACTCAATAATTTTATTCACGTGAAAAATTTACAATGGTAAAAGAAGAGTTACTACAAAAGAAACGTATGTAGTGACATCTGAAATCTGGCATAATTTATTATATATATATATATATATATATATATATATATATATATATATATATATATATATATATATATAAATCATATACGTATTGGGGCTGTTATATTGGTGGTATATTGGGGCTATTATATTGGTGGTATATTGGGGCTGTTATATTGGTGGTATATTGGGGCTGTTATATTGGTGGTATATTGGGGCTGTTATATTGGTGGTATATTGGGGCTGTTATATTGGTGGTATATTGGGGCTGTTATATTGGTGGTATATTGGGGCTGTTATATTGGTGGTATATTGCGATGTTATATTGGTGGTATATTGGGGCTGTTATATTGGTGGTATATTGCGATGTTATATTGGTGGTATATTGGGGCTGTTATATTGGTGGTATATTGCGATGTTATATTGGGGCTGTTATATTGGTGGTATATTGGGGCTGTTATATTGGTGGTATATTGCGATGTTATATTGGTGGTATATTGGGGCTGTTATATTGGTGGTATATTGCGATGTTATATTGGTGGTATATTGGGGCTGTTATATTGGTGGTATATTGGGGCTGTTATACTGGTGGTATATTGGGGCTGTTTTATTGGTGGTATATTGTAATGTTATATTGGTGGTATACTGCGATATTATATTGGTGGTATATTGGGGATGTTATATTGGTGGTATATTGGGGTGCTATATTGCTGGTATTACATTGGGGTGTTATATTGGTGGTATATTGGGGTGTTACATTGGTGGTATATTGGGGCTGTAATATTGGTAGTATATTGGGGTGTTATACTTAGAATCTTACTGTGTATTGGGGTGTTATATTGATGGTATACTGGAGGTATTATATTGGGCCTCTTATATACGGGGTGAACAAGGTAATGCAGATTTCGTTTGAATTCGATTCAGTTTCTTTATAGAGGAAAGCTGTGGAGATATGTAGGAAAAGTAAATAATGGTTTCAAACTAGAAAAATTCCGTTTCAGTAAGGAAATCGGTAGAAATTGGTTTGGTAATAGAGTAGTAGACGAATGGAATAAGCTACCTAGTAAAGTAGTTGCTGCCTCTTCCATTGAGAGTTTCAAGCATAGGCTAGATAAGCATATGACAAATAAGGGGTGGATATAGAATAAAGAAAATCTTATAACCAATACTAATTCAAAAAATTTTCTTTTCAGGTTACACTATGATAGTCTCTATTCTCCTTTCACACTTTCCTGTAAAATGTCCACGCCAGTTTTTCTATACGGCGTGGTGTTCTTTCTGACTTTTTCCTGCCGGCTTCGACTGGAGGGTTTGGAGGGCGGGGGAGAGCCTTCTTCTTTGCTGTCCTTATCTCATTCTAGTAGTTCAGTTACTCTTCTAGGAGCTGCCTAGCATGGGCCAACCGGCCTACTGCAGTTATCCTCTCTTCTTATGTTCTTATATATTCCTCTCTTATCCAGCTCCAGCCACGTGTGTGTAATGGCTTTGGTCCTACACCCTAGCATGGCTAAGGCCTCATTTTTCTTATATTCAGTACAACTACGATGACTTAAAGCTTCTCACTGTACTCTCTACACTTTTCTGATAATAATGAACAGAAAATAATGTTGTACTTACCCTGCTGTTGCGATTTGGAGTGAACTGGTCGCGCTTAATGGCACGTAGCCACGTGGAGGCAAGTTCTTTATCTTGCGGGAAGGAAAAAAAAATAAACTTATGGTCCACTTTTATAATTTCCCTTACATCTGGGAACACAACACATGTAAGGCATTATTACCTTAATAAAACATACAAATAATGTAAATATCAATATATAATACAATGTTTTTCCGTCCTTATTGTTATTGAACACACAGCGTGACCTCTCCCGACCATAGCTGACCCAACACTACCTATAGTAGTCACGCTTACCGTCCCCCCCACCGACGAGGCGAGGCCTTCTAATTTTAGAAGGCCTTGGCTGGGGACGCGCCAGACGAGAGAATATGATACGTCAGGCGCGTCCCCAGCCCGTCTCTTCTGGCCCCTCGTCCCCAGCCACTCTGTTTGTCTGTCTGTCTGTCTCTCTGTTCTTTCTGTCCATCTGTCTGTCTGTCTGTCTGTCTGTTTCTGTCTATCTGTCTGCCTGTCTGTCTCTTTCTGTCTGTCTTTCTGTCTGTCTGTCTGTCTCTTTCTGTCTGTCTGTCTGTCTTCTTGTCCGTCTGTCTGTCTTCCTGTCTCTCAGTCTGTCTCTGTCTGTCTGTGTCTGTCTGTCAGTCCCTCTCTCTCTCTCTCTCTCTCTCTCTCTCTCTCTCTCTCTCTCTCTCTCTCTCTCTGTCTATCTGTCTGTCTGTCTGTCTGTCTGTCTCATCAGTGCCACCACGTGAAGGCGTGTCTATAGTGTTTGTGATAAAAGTCTACGTAGACAGAGGCGAGTGGGAGAAGGCTGTGGTATTGGACTGTTGGGGGTACTGTTGATATTTTCTCTGCCTTATTTTCTCATATACAGAGTGAAACTAAAGCTTTATTAATCCGCAGATACGCACAAACGTGATCTGGTACGAGTATGGCTGATAACAAAATATGTAATCAGAATAGCGGCCAGAAAAAAATCGTTGCTTCTGCTACTAGTGGATGTTATTACAGTCAACCGAGAAAGCCCGATGAAGCTATGTGTTTGGCTAGGTTTATATATCTGTCTATCAGTCTGTCTGCCTGCCTGACCGCCTGCCTGTCTGTCTGCCTTTTCTGCTTCCCTGACTGCCTGCCTGTCTGCCTGTGTCTGCCTGCCTGTCTGTTAGCAAGATCATAAGGAAAAGTCAGCAGAAGAAGCGTGGCGTTCTTTTGAGTGAAGTTGACTTCATAGCACATTATATTTGTGCCGCAGCTTTAATAGCATGTCTTCTTATGTATAACCAAGGTCCTTTGACGAATAGTGAGCTAACACACACACACACACACACACAATACTCTCTAACGGAAGGTGGTGGTAGGGAACTGTGTGTATGTAACTGTGGTGGTGTGGGGAGGTTGCCATGGTAACACACTGGCCGCACACACACACACACACACACACACACACACACACACACACACACACACACACACACACACACACACACACACACACACACACACTAATAAAGATGATTTGGCTCAACTGAAAGAATAGGCAGTATCAAAGAACTGATGAACAATATCCTGCCTTACCTTTGTTTATCTCGGATAGATGGGCAAGCTGTTTAAACACTATCAACACTGAGAATAGACACACAGCTTGAGCGTCCTCCCCCTCTCACGGTTAGAGGGTGACTGACGGGATTCGAAGCTCCTTCTTCTTTTTTTTAATGCAAGAAAGAAGGAATCAAAGGCCAGGAGGCCGCAAACCGTTCCTTCCAAGAAAAAAACAAAAACAATACAAAAGAGAGCCAAATTCACGATCCGTTTATTTCGAGATGCCTGGACACACTGCGTCTGAAACACCGGAGATCATAGGGAGTAGGGAATACAGACAGAGGGAGACAGTTCCAGAGTTGACCTGTTGCATAAATGAAGGACTGGAAGTAACGGTTAACTCTTGGATTAGAGAGCTGGACAGAAAAGGGATGAGAGTTTGTTGCTAGACGGGTGCCACGCACCCGTCGTAGAGGTGGAGGGATGCAAGCAGACAGGTCAGAGGAGCAGTGACCATTGAAGTAGCGATAGAAGAGAGATAAAGATGCAACAGTGCGGCGAGGAGACAGAGGTTGAAGGGAGCCAGTAAGAGGTGGAGAGTTTATGAGACGAAAGCCTTTGACTCTACCCTACTGAGTAGAGCTGTATGTGGGGAGCCTCCCCGCACATGAGAGTTGTACTCCACACAGGGGCGAATAAAATTGAACTCTAGTTCGAAATAAAATGCTTGTTTTTATTATGCTGATTAATATTTATCTTTAATATTAATCCTTTCTATATATCTATCTATGGACGCCTTCATCGGGTAAGGAGTGACCACAAACAAATCGTCTCCATGTTGCCCTGCCCCCTGCCATGTCGCTACCCTCCCCCAACTTACACCCCCCTCTCATATACCTCTCTCCTCCATCCCTCCATCTCTTCCTCGGTCTCCCCCTCCCTCTCCCCCCCTCCACCTCACTCACATACACTCTCCTCGTCAGTCTCTCACTCTCCATCCTCTCCACCTGGCCAAACTACCTCAGTGTGTTTCTCCTAACGCTTCCTATCAAATCCACATCCACACCACAACGCTCCTTCACTTCCTCATTTGTCAGTCTGTCACTCCACGTAACTCCACATGCTCCTCACTCACATACACTCTCCTCGTTAGTCTTACACTCTCCATCCTCTCCACATGGCCAAACCATCTCAGTGTGTTTCTCCTAACGCTTCCTGTCACATCCACATCCTCACCACAACGCTCCTTCACATTCTTATTTGTCAGTCTGTCACTCCACGTAACTCCACATGCTCCTTTCAAATTATATACAGTATGCTTGAATACAAATAAATGGCTTAAATACCCTTTGTTTTCATCTAAGGGAACTGGACAAGAGGAAGGGAAGTTATTGGATTTAAACGTATAAAGACGAGTTATTTCTATCTTTCTTTTCACCCGAGGGGACTGGGCAAGAGTAATTTCCATGGCAATTACTACTGAAATATAAGGTATTTTCACTGGGTCAAATAATCTATTGTTAGGCCAAATAGTTTAGAAGAAATTGTTATAAATGCTGAAATAAATATACACAACTTAAAGATGTGTTTCTTTCACCTAAATTGGGTATGGATTTCTTGGGGGGTGTTTATGTAGGGTGGTTTATATACTGTATTACGGTACTGGATGGACTACTACTACTAATGATGATGATGATGCTACGGCTGCTGCTGCTGTTGCTACTGCTACTACTACAACTGCTACTACAACTACTACAACCGCTGCTACAACTACTACTATACTTAGTTTTTTTTTTTTTTTTTTTTTTTATCGAGGCAAAGATGCACTTGATAGGTTGGTGATGACTGAATGCAACATGTCCAAATAACATGGTATTTCTGAGAATTACTGGTAATTATTTGAAATACAATGATGTTCTTTGGATGTGTTGCATTCAGCCAAACATCACCAACCTGCTGAGTGCATCTTCTGGTTTAAAAAAAAAAAAAATCTACCACTGTTACTACTACAACTACCACTTTTAGAAATAATACAACCAGCAAATCAGCTCCATCCATTTGGGAATTATACCGTGCAGCTCAGCAGCCAGCCTCATAATACAGTTCACCATTGGAGTTGTAATGTGAAGGTTATCACTAACCATAATACAATCTGTTGGCCCCAAACACACCAGCCACTGTCCTTACCAACCATATGCCAACACTTTATCATCATTCATTCATTCATTCATCATCTAATCCTGTGTTGCCCCATGAGGAGCATAGGAGCCTGGAGCTAGGCAAACTGGTCCTCACATTTATGATGAGAATGACCAGCCTCACTCATCCCTGAGTGACAATACCTGAGCATTAAACCCTAACCATCCCTTGGATATTAACTTGCACAGGCTCAATCCGATTGGAGCGCCTTAATTGCCCACTAAACCATCAGGCTCCATAAATTGGTTATATGATTACCACCCAGCGTAGTAAAAGGTTTCCTGGTGTACAGGAAACCATGTGGCTTGTCACTCAGTATATAGTCACCCGTAGACAGAAGGAAGAGGAAAGAATGAAGGCGAAAAAGACATGAGGAAGGATGGAAAGAAGGAAGGAAGGGAGGAAAGGGCAGGCACCAGAGAGCAGCACTACATCGAGTGAGTGGATGGGGAGTGCCCCACCAACCACAAAAGACTTTATTACTACTAGATTTTTTTGTATTACAGTGTCAACAAAAACTTTAATCTATTGGAGTTGCTGGTCACAGTAGCTGCGTAATCCATACCTGCCAGAGAGACAGGCCTGAGGGCTGATGATTTGGTGCCCCTGAGGCATAGCAGTGCACACCTCACAAGGGAGTAGGACAGTTGACACCTCATCCAGGCCATAACAGAACTCTTTATGTTGACGCTTCTTAGAAAGAATCTCTGCCAGTCTCGAGAGAACCTGCTCGCCTCTGGACCCATCCCACCTGATGTTGTGAACATAAGGGCAGCGAATCCACCGTGGTGCACAAGAAATGCACAAGCTAGATCCTTTCTTGTGCACCACGGTGGATTCACCGTGCAATATTCTAGCACAATAGGACAAAATCAGTTCACGTTTAAGAACACTGTACGTAGGATGAATAAAATGTTAGTTTATGAAATACAGGAGTCTGCCACAACGCTCCATTCGGGGAAAAAATGGTTAAAGGAAAAAACCCAGGCAGAGGCGAACGGGAGAAGGCTTTGGTATCAGACTGTTAGGGGATACTATTGGTGTTTTCACTGCCTTTTTCTCTCATATACAAAATGAAACTAAAGCTTTATTAATCCCCAAATACGTATATCATTGTTAACTGACGTGATCTGGTACGAGTATGGCTGAAAGCAAAATGTGTAATGAGAAAAGCGACGAGAAAATTATCCTTTTTTCTGCTACTAGGGGGTGTTATTACACCCAACAGAGAAAGCCCGATGAAGCTGTGTTTGGCCCGGTTTATATATCTGTCTACCAGTCTGTCTCCCTGTCTGCTTGCTATCTGTCTGCCTTTGTTTGCCTACCTGTCTGTTAGCAAGATTATCGGAAAAAGTCAGCAGATTATCCTATTATTTAATTTAGATTTCGAATAAACTATTCCGTACAAGCCCTTACAATCAGAGAAACGTTGTCGCTGGAAAGCAGAACAGGAAGAGTCAGCGGACAGTGATCAATTTTTCGCAGTTACCCATCCATTTTACTGCTTTTCTCTGAACTGAAAGACCACCCCAACTTAGTCTGTGGCGTCACAAAAGGTGCGCGGGTAAGTCATGTAACCAGATCATCTCTGTCATTAGAACCTGAATTAGGTTAGGATGAAGTAATTCAACATTTGCAGCATTCAGTAAAAGGTCAGGGGTATAAGACAAGGATAAAGGTTCAGTCAGCCGTCGTGTCCGAGCGAGAGACTCATCATTCTCGAAGCAATGTGACGAATAAGCTATAAACAGTAGGTGAGAGGTAGACTCCGTGGAGAGAGTGCATCAATACATCACGTCTACACGATTATTTCATTTTCTCTTGTCATACTTCAGAACCACAGGTGTTTAGTGATAAAGTGGACGGGCGTTTGAACAGTGTGAGACACAAGTGTTGTTGGCGTCACTTCATAGGCTGTTGCTTGGATTTGCTGGATTTCCCTCCATTGTCCTCCTTCCTGCGATCTCGCCATGTTCCCGCTGCACCCTCCAAAGGTATGCTATTTGGCTTCTGCTAATTCTGTACTCGTTTTACTCTAACTTGGCCCAAATTTTCCATCCCTCCAACCTGAATGCTGAGTTGTATCAATAGATTAATGCTAGAAAATGTAAGTCACAAAAAAGTGGTATGGAAAGGAAGCCGTAGCGTTGTCCGTTTCTGCCAATGACCCATGTGAAGTAAGCTGCAAAAGGACGAAAATTTGGGCTACTTTACAATGAAAAAATAATATACTACGTGTTACAAGGCTAATCTAGGACGTTGTGGACAGTTGAGAAGTTTGTGGTTTGCAATAGAGGGACAGGAAGACAGAGACAGACAGATAGAAGACAGACAGACGCAGGGTAAGGAGACAGACAGAGGAGACGAAGCGTCGTGTTATTATGAGTGTAGTTGACTTCATAGAACATTGCATTATAGTTGTGCCCAAACTTTAATAGCACGTCTTCTTATGTACAACCAAAGTCGTTTGACGTGTAGTGAACTAACACACACACACACACACACACACACACACACACACACACACACACACACACACATGCAACTACATCAAACCGTTCATGCCTTACTCCACCGTGAACACAACACATCCACATACCCAACAACACTCCCCCCCACACACACATACATAACCACACACAACCACATACTCGTATAACCACACACACACACACACACACACACACACACACACACACACACACACACACACACACACACACACACACACACACACATACATAACCACACACAACGACATACTCGTATAACCACACACACACACACACACACACACACACACACACACACACACACACACACACACACACACACACACACACACACACACACTGCAACCACATCAAACCGAACACCCCTTACCCCACCGAACACACAACACATCCACATACCTAACCACACACACACACACACACACACACACACACACACACACACACACACACACACACACACATACACAAACACAAGTATTCTATGATGGGCCTTGCTGATAGAGGTGTGTGTGTGTGTGTGTGTGTGTTGTGAGGTGGGCAGGTTGCCATGGTAACACAGATGCCCTGCACCAGCCAAGCTAACACCATACGTATTGCCCACTGAGTCTCGCACTTTATATAAAACATCTCTGTACTCATATCTGATCCCAATATTGCAGTTTTTTTTTTTCATCACAATACGGTAAAACATACTCGAACTTGATTTTTGAAAATGATCCATGAATATTAAAGTTTTCTGTGGCAAGAAATGAAGAAGGTGTTTGGTGGTGGGGTGGAGTGGGTGTCTAGCGGTGCATTGTGGTGAGACACATACACCCACAGGCACATAATTACACAAACTTACACACACACACACACACACATACAAATTCACACACGTACAAATACACACACGTACACTGAGGAAGGGTGAGGCAGAGACTGGCAGGGAGAGGCAGAAACGGGTGGGAAAAAGCAGGGAGAGGGAGGCAGAGCCAGGGTGAGGCAGGGAGAAGCACTGTAGTGAATATAATGTGTCTGTGTTTTTGTCTTTAGCTATAGGCAATGACGGAGAGAGAGAGAGGGGGGGAGGGGGATCACACAGACGTTACGATCCAGAAAAGCTGGTCAAACCTTAGCAGAAAAAATTATATCTTGGCCATAAGAAGGGATTTTTTTCATGACAGTTTTTTTTTAATACACACACGATTGTGAACAGGCATAAGAGTAACTACGTACACACACACACACACACACACACACACACACACACACACACACACACACACACACACACACACACACACATTCTCTCTCTCTCTCTCTCTCTCTCTCTCTCTCTCTCTCTCTCTCTGCTGCTCCAAGGAAAGTCATCAAACGTCACTATAGCTGTGGTACCCTCCGTCTGAACCTACTTTCTACCCACTGACCTACTCTCCCCATTCCTCTCTCATTTTCCGCAGTCTCTTCCCACTCCCCTTCCACTGCCACTCTCCCCACTCCCCTCTCATTCTCCCCACTCTCCCCATTCCCCTCTCACACTCCTCACACCCTCTCTCATTTTCTGCAATCCTTTCCCACGTCCACTCTGCCTACTCCCCCCACTCCCCTCTCACTTTCCCCACTCCCTTTCCCGTCCGACTCTCCCCATTCATTATAGTCGTGTGTGTGTGGGGGGGGGATGAAGGGTGGCATACGGATGTGGGGGGGGGGTGTTGTAGAAATGCGTGTTCATGGGCGCCTACATGTGTGTGTGTGTGTGTGTGTGTATGTGTGAGGTAATTGACCTAACATTTGATTTACATTCATATGGCAATGGGATTAAATAAAATTAAGGATTACTGACTTGGATTGTACTAGAATTTTCTGTGAAAAATTGTGTTTAAATCAGACTGTGATAAAAATCAACCACTTAACGGGTCAAGTAGCAATGCTGCAGCCGACCCTACAGTAAATACCTAATCCAAATCATTATTTATATACTACTGTATAAACAAATCTATAAATTAATCACTTAACTCTGTAGGCCTACAGTGGGCAAGGAATATACGAGATACGTACAGCAAAACAAATGTCAAATAATAGAAATATCTATCTATCTATTGCCAGACGCCATAATCCCGTAAGGGGTGGCCACTTGAATTTGAGTTATCTATTTTACAGGGAGGAGCACTAACCCTCCACCAACCCACTTGTTGACACGTAGGAAGCACGTATGGGTTGGTTATATGGTAACCACCCAGCGTTGTAAATGGTTTCTTGGCTTACAGGAAACCATTTGGCTTGTCACTCAATGTAAAGCCACCTGTGAAGGAAAGAAAAGCAATAAGAAGTGACAGGAAAGATGGGAGAAATAGGAAGAGAGGAGGACAGACAGAAAAAGAATGATAAAGGCTAAGGAAGAGGTAGGTAGCACTACATCAAGTGAGTGGATGATGGTCGCCACCACCTACCAGATAATTACCCAGGTGCTAAAATATGGTGCTGATCTCAGTGACGTGCCTTTGGAAATGATGCTGGTAGCGGATTCTGAGAGGTGTCTGGATTACGAGAAAATCTGCGAGAACTTTTGCGATGTGCATACGAGGTTTTGATAAGTGGTATTCTGGAGAGTGTTGTACGACAATCTTAAGACCAACACCAGGTTGCGCCAGGGCAAGTGTTGGTCAATCAAGGAGGGAAGGTTTCTCTATTTAAACCTGAGTAACCAATCACAGTACACCGGAGTATGACGTCATAGTGGTAGCAGACGATGTTTCCACACCGCCAATCATAATTTCCAAGACAGTATTGAAGCAGTGGAAGACCACCAAAATATTATGTACAGAAGGGCAGTGAACTTCTCAGAGGAAGAAATAAGTCCGCTGATTCATAATTTTTTCGACATTGTGTCATGTAGGCTATCACCATACTTTAGATGAGTTTCTTCTTAACACTGGCTTGTTTAATCGAATTTTTGTGAACATTATATCAATAGGCTATAATCTGTTTGTAGTAAAGGCAATATTGGCCGACAATGCTAGTTTTACCACATATGTCGAAGTAGTACTTGCTCCGATATGGTATTCTGGTATCGTCTTCAACGGTCTGCTGCCACTTGTACTTATTATTTTTTGAAAAATCGCAACAGTTGTATGCACTTAAGGATTAATTGATGCATGATTTAATTCTCAGGATTTGGGGAATGTTTGAGCTACAACATTTGTAAAAATAGGAGAGTTATAAGGCTTACGATGTACTTAGGGCTGCCTCTCACATGGCGCAACTACGAGGAGAATTGACAACGCCGCATAGGGTTTGCGCTCGTTTTCTAGGTCTCCAGAACATGCATTTAAGTGAAGAGTTGCTCTTACGCCCAAAGATGGTGGATTTGCGAGGATTTCTGAGCTTTCAGAATCCGCCCCCTGGGCAGTAGTACTGTACTTTTGTCTTACCAAGTTTAGGAAATATCATTCATCCATCCATCACCCAATCCTACGTTGCCCCATGAGGAGCGTAGGAGCCCGGGCCTAGGCAGATGGTCCTGACATTTAAGATGAGAGTGACCAGCCTCACTCATCCCTGAGTGGCATTACATGAGCAATAAACTCCAACCACCCCATGGATGTAAACCTTCGCCAGCTCAGTCCGACTGGAGCGCAATAATTACCCACTAAACCACCAGGCGCCAAAATTTGGTTATACGGTTACCACCCAGCACTGTAAATGGCTTCCTGGTGTACAGGAAACCATTTGGCTTGTCACTCAGTGTAAAGTCACCCACAGGTAGAAGGAAGAGGAAAGAATGATGGAAAGAAAGACGGAGGAGGGAGTGTAAAGTTACCAAACGGCAGAAGGACGAGGAAAGACTGAAGGAAAGAAAGACAGAAGAGGATGGAAGGAAAGAAGGATGGAGGAGAGGAAAGCGCAGACACCCGAGAGCAGCACTACATCGAGCGAGTGGTACTGTATATAATAACCATTATCATATGCTTCTCGTAATTACTTACATGTCTCCCATCTAAAAGTATACACTATTCTATGTTCATTATGGCTTGACCAGAAATATTACCTTATAAGTCTGTAACACACACACACACACACACACGCTAAAACATAAGGTTATATCTTAAAACATTGGTCAGGGAAACAATTAGGTTATCCTATCTACAAGTCAGTATTTGTCATCTGGATTATTCTGGACAGTGGACAGTCACATTGGAATAATTAAGCACGGCAATGGGTACGGAAAAGGCACGGAAAAAAAAGTAATTTCGTACCGTACCGTACTTAAAGATGTGTCGTACCGTAATTTGGCACCGTTCTTACTGGTGAAAAAAATACCATACCGTACCGTACTTCCCTACAGTACCGTCCCGTACTTTTGGGGCGCCTACGTGTGTGTGTGTGTGTGTGTGTGTGTGTGTGTGGAGGGGGGAGGGGAGAGGAAGAGGAGGAGGAGGAATTATAGAGGAAAGAGTACATAAAGAGAAGAATGCAAGGAAGGTGGAAGGAAGAATGTGGAAAGGAGCAGAGAGGAGAAAGAAAAGATGAAGTTAAGGGGTATATGGAAAAGAGAATGGAACAGAGAGGGATACATGAGAGAGAGGGGAGAGAGAAAGAGAAACAACAGGAAAGGGAAGGAAAAGAAAGCAAAAGGGAAAAAAGAGGAGATGAAAGGGGGAAAGGAGGTAGGATACAGGAAAGAACACAGACGACATAAGAAAGAGGAAGTGTAAGGAGATGTCGAAAAGAGAAGAAGAGGGAAAGAAATACACGGGGAGAAGGGAAAGAAGGGAGAGAAAGAGAAGTGAGAAAGAAAAGAGAAAAACGTGAAAGAAAAGATAAAGGGAAAAAAGGAGGGAAAGGAGAGAGGAGAGGAAAGGAGAGAAGAGAGGAAAGAAGAGACACGAAAGTGGGAGGAGAGAAGAGGAAGAGAGGAGAAACGAAGAAAAGAGAAGGGTGGTGAGAAAATTGATTGAGGTGTAAAGTGGGGAAGCGATTAGAGAGAGAGAGAAAGGAAGGGGAGAGAGGGTTGTGGGGGGGTAAGGATTACAGGAGAGAGAGAGAGAGAGGGTGAAACAAATAAAGACACTGAACGATAAACACGGGCACAATGACGAAGGCATGAGAGGAATTGCAGAACCTAAATTTTTTACATCATTTCGTTGTTTTTTAAATCTCTTTATGGTCTTTTTTTTCTTGTCTCAGTCAGCTCCAACTTTCTCCTTGCTTATCTCTCTCCTCTCCTCCTCCTCCATTAACCTAGTAAGCATTCTCTATTTTCAACTCTTCTCTCATCGTTCCTCTACACCTCTGTACACCTCAAAGTCAGCCGGGGTTGCCAGGCATCGCGTAATTTTTCACATTTGTTTATACTTTTCTTATTTCTGGCCTTATTTTTCGTGCTACATTATTCATTTACGTATCATATTGTTCTCAGTGTGATTTTCTATAAGGCTACATGCATTTAAGGTTGAACGGAATACAGCATTACCAATACAATAACACAATGAACAATAACGTGAAAAACATAGGCAGCTGGTGTAAATGTGTATACTGTATTTTCGACGTTATTTTTTGTGCTATTTTATTCATTTTAGTCTCTTTTTCTTCGTAAGTGTTTGTCCTGCAATAAAATGAGTATAAAATAATGAGCAAACAGCCATCACGATTACTAACACCGTAAACAGCGTAAAAAAGACCAGGCGCGCTCCATCAGCGCGCCTTCTCGTAAATATTGATACTCATGTTTTATTTTATTTCAGACGATATTTTGAGTGCTATTTCGTTCATTTTAGTCTTTAACTGTTCGTACGAGTTTGTTCTACAGTAACAAGGCATTCAAGAATGAACAGAACACGAACATCACTGGTACTAACACAGTACATGCAGCAAAAGGATAAATATACTGTACTGTTTAAGCATACGTTAGAAAAATAAAGAACCTCTATACAGTACGTATATCTCATGTAGAATGGGAAGACATTGGCGCGCATTTATACCTAGTCCCATGAACAGTGAACAGCAAATGTTTTTGGCGACTCGCCACCAAAAATTTAACTTTCTACCGAGAAGAAACGAAAACAAGAAGAAAATTAGAAGAAAATAAAAAGTTTCTCATGAATTTATCACCCCTTCCTGGATCCTGGCGTATAATAGTGGGAGAAGAATGATGATGATGATGATGATATGAAACTACAAGCATCCCGTACTTTGGAAATCCTACACGCTTAAAGCGGCCCCTACAGTGTGCCTGTCAGCTGTGCGCTTCTGCCATACTTCCAACTGACCTCCCATACAGGCAAGCTCATCTAAAAATATTTGTGGATGGCTTTGGTACAGCCTAGTATAGTTTTACTTATACAAAAAAGCTATAAGGTTTTTATGAAAGAATCGCTTTTTGTTATAGTAATTACAAAGAACTTTGTACAACTTGGCAGTTGTTCTGCCAGGTCTATCGAGGCGGATTTGGGTCAGATTAGTGTCACACACGCACGCACACACACAACACACACACACACGCACGCACGCACGCATACACACCACCTGTCCTGTTCTGCGCGCTTCATTCATTCTTCCGCACTCGAGGACAATGGATGCCTCTCCAAAGCCTCAATCAAAACACCTGCACAGTCAAGCCAAAGGAGTTATATACAATGTAAACCAGTATTTTCAGCGAGAGAAGAAGGGGGATTTTATTACCAGCTTATCAAAGGCTACTTGCCGGACAGCTGAGGCAACAAAAGTAAGCGAAAGAACAATAAAAAGAATATGCAAAGAAGCAAGAGATAATGAAGAAAGTAATGTCTCCCAAGAAACGGCAACGCACAAGACCCATTGCTGATTTCTTTGACGAATTTAATGAAGGTGTTCTACGACGAACCGTGCTCGGTTTCTACGAGAGGAAAGAGATACCCACACTGGCAAAAATACATGAAGAAATTAAAGAGAACCTTTCCTACCCCGGCAGCAGAGAAACATTAAGAAAGGTTCTGAAGAAAATCGGGTTTAAATATGCTAAGGTAGATGGAAGAAAGTTTCTAATGGAGCGCAGTATGTTGCATATGGGCGTTACATATTTTTGAGCGCAATGAAGAAACATGTGAATTCTGGCAAAGACAGTAGGTGGTGTGGGAATAAAGTCGAAATATAATAATAATAATAAATGCGTGCACACACACACACACACACAGTGAGAGGGGAGGGGGAGGGTAAATGCTGGGCTGTACCAAGGCCACCTAAAAATAGCCTTGGCCTACGAGAGGTGAGTGGAAGTGTAGCATTAAGGCACAGGTGACAGACGCAGCCTTCAGGGGCCACTTAATAATAATAATAATAATGACGTATAGAAAAAGGGGGGGAAAGGAAGGAAGGTAAAGAATGATTGTGTATATGTGATGAGTGTTATGCAACCAGGGCGACGACACGACGCCAGGAAAACTCCCGGCCTTACAGAGAGCTCTGGTCCTGGTTGCATTGTGTAAAGTGCATGTGTGTGTGTGTGTGTGTGTTTTTTAAGTAGGAGAGGAAGAATTTAGACTAAGAGAAAGAGTGTCGGGGCTTAACCCAACGTGCGTGTGTTTGGTGTTGGGAAGGGGGGGGGGGTCTCGCACGAGCACTGTGTTGTTACTTAAGGGCGGGAGGAGTGAATAGCTACGGCTTTCTCTGCCAAGCATTAGCTTATTGGCTGCCTCTCAGGTTCATCTGATTTTTCCGGCTCCAGGAGCCTGGGTAGGATGTAGGATACGGGTGTTAGGGTAAGGCGTTGTAGCCCTGGGGGGCTTGGGTAGGGGGATAAGGAAAGGGGAGGAGGTAGGGGGGAAGAGTGGAGGAAGGGGAGTCAGGGTAGGTTGTCTCTTGGGGGTGGGCGGAGTATTGGGCTGTAGCCGTGATCTTGATGGGGGGTGTAGGGGTGGTTCAGGGTCTGAGGTAGGGTGCTGGATATGAGGATGGCGGGTTATTACGTGGCTGCCGTGATCTTGATAATGGGTGTAGGGGTGGTTTAGAGTCTTAAGTGAGTTGCTGGGTGTGAACTAAGTTAATTAATAAAAGGGTCAGTAATAAATAAACTATTGGTGCTTAAGTGAACAATGGGGTTGGTGGAGGTCTTGCGTCAGGGTGGAAGAGGTTGGCTAGAGGTCGTGTGGGGGGTGTGATCCGGGTGAAAAAGTCGATGAAGTCAGTGTGAACGTCGGTGAGTTTGGTGATTTGTTTTTGTTGTAGGTGGTGAAGGTAAGTGTTGATGGGTGGAATGTTGGCGCGTTCATGAGAGTGTATGTTGGTGACAAAATCATCCCACCGTATGCTCAGTGCCCAACGTATGGCTTTGTTTTGAACTCTCTGTAAATTTAGAATGTTGCTTTTGGCCGAAAGAGATAGACTTAACGGTGAATACGTGAGCAGTGGTCTGATCAGTGCTTTATACAGATGAAATTTAGTTGCAGATGCTGCACTACGGAACCGGTATATTTGTGTTAGTGCAGTGCCAGCCACGCCTGCCTTGCCTCGTATATGATGGTGAAATTTGAAGTTTTTGTCGTATGTAAGACCAAGTACGGTGCAAGTATTCCTAATAGGAATGGGAACGCGATCGGGATCACGCGAATTTAGAAAAAGTGGGCGGGGGTTGACTGATTTAATACGGAAATATGTTACTGTGCATTTCAAGGGATTCGCTTGAATCCGCCACTTCTGCTCCCATCGTGCAATTCGGTCCAGCTCTATGCTCGCTTTCTTGGTAATTTCGTCAATTGTCGTTGATCGTATTGTACGAGGGACTGAGATATGGGTGTGTGTCAGGCAAGAGCAGGGCGACACAGACTCCTACATAATGAGGTGCGACCGCTAGTGTTGTGCTGGCAAGACTAGGTTGTAAAATTATCGGCCACCTTCAGGCCTTCTCGCCCCCTTTAATGTTGGTGGGGACTTCTTTTTTACACACTGTGTGTGTGTGTGTGTGTGTGTGTGTGTGTGTGTGTGTGTGTGTGTGTGTGTGTGTGTCTTAACCTTGCCGTCATTAGTGAAGATTTAAAGAACACTATATAATCCCTCCAGCCAGAAGAACAGGGAGTGAAACAGAAACAACAGGAAGATTTTTAGCTCAAAAACAGAGGCAGTTGGGGAAGGTGAGCCGAAGAGTGCACAAAAGGGCAGCTGAGTATGTATGGTGGGGCTTGGTGTGATAGAATGTATGTAGGGAGACAGGAGTACAGGATAAGGTAGTGCAGCAGCATACGAATTATGAGAGTACGTGAGGCTAGCAGTGTGGTGGTAGACAGAAGGGTACTGCAGGGGCCAGGTAAAGGGACTACTGTTTGTCAAAGGTATTGCAGGGGCCAGGTAAAGGGACTACTGTTTGTCAAAGGTATTGCAGGGGCCAGGTAAAGGGACTACTGTTTGTCAAAGGTACTGCAGGGACCAGGTAAAGGGACTATTGTTTGTCAAAGGTACTGCAGGGGCCAGGTAAAGGGTGTACTGTTTGTCAAAGGTATTGCAGGGGGCCAGGTAAAGGGTGTACTGTTTGTCAAAGGTATTGCAGGGGCCAGGTAAAGGGACTACTGTTTGTCAAAGGTATTGCAGGGGCCAGGTAAAGGGACTACTGTTTGTCAAAGGTACTGGTGGGGCCAGGTAAAGGGACTGCTGTGAAAGGTACTGTGGGGACCAGGTAAATAAAGTACTGTAAGGGCCAGGTAAAGGGAGTACTGTTTGTCAAAGGTACTGCAGGGGCCAGGTATAAGGAATGTTGTAACAGGATGAACCATTGATCTCGATGTTTCTCACAGTAGCATCCTAGACATCTGCCGACGACCTGGTGGAACACTATGAAGATACAAACGAGGCAGCACCTACACCTCTTTTCAATGGCACTTCATATGTACTTATCTTAAAGGCTGCAGGAACCAGCTTTATCGCACCAGGCATACACTGGAGTAGAGAAGGATTCCAGTGGCCAGGGGTCTTGTATAACAGAAGCACTTACTGTTCTAGCCCACCAGAGCTACACATATGCCTGAGTGTGCTGTGAGGGTGGGTCTGCTGGGGGGAGTAGGTCTGCTTTTGGGAGTAGGTCTGCTGCGGCGAGTAGGTCTGCTGTGGCCAGGGATCTCCTATAACGGTATCACTTACTTCTGATGGCGAAGGCGTAGCCTATGAATTACGTGGAGGAGCCCCAGTGGTGTATATGAAAATTCTTTATGGCCACTCCTGCCTTTTGGTTCACACCGACAGTTGGGTTTTTCTTATCTCTCGCACACATGCATCGCCACACCCACACTCACACACACACACACACACACACACACACTTTCTCTCTCTCTCTCTCTCTCTCTCATACTCGTACACAGAACGGGCGAAACTTGGAATGTGACATCCGTAGACTTTCAGGCAGCAAAAAATTTTTCTTAGCGAATATATAGCCGATCGAAAGTTAGGTTAGGTCACTTTGGGCAGGGTATGGTCTGATTAGGTAATTTTTGGCTGGGTTGGCTTCAGTTCGACTAGATATAGACGGATTAGGTTAGATTGCTTTAGAATACGTCCGTTTTGATAGGTTTTGGGTTGGGTTTCATTTGGTTGGGTTAGGCTGGGTTAGGTTTGATTGGATTAGGGCATTTTAGGCTTGGCTGGTTTGGGTTAGGTCAGGTATTGTTAGATTAAATTAGACTGGGTGAGATTAGGTCGCTTTAGATAGGGTTAGGCAGCGTCAGAATAGGTTAGGTTAGGTTTGGCAAGGTTAGGTGAGATTGTGAGGTTAAATATAATTAGACTGGGTTGATTTAGGTTGGATTAGGTCATGCGAGGTTAGGCAGGGTTCAATTCGAGCAAATATTGATAGGTTAGGTGAGAATGGGCTAAATTAAATCGATTATAATACTCCCGCCACACATATCCCTATGCCACCCATCACCCACACACACACACACACACACACACACACACACACACACACACACACACACACACACGCACACAGAGCAGATTTGGCTTTTCCAAGAAATGAAACCCCCAAAGACTGAAAGTCGTGACAGCGAGAGGTGGCCGAGAAGCTCATCCCACTCTCTTCCCACTGGAATGTCTGTGATTGGTGGCTGGTGGGGTGGGAGGTGCGTGAGTGAGGTTAGGAGTCCATTTGATGACCAGTACAGGTGTATCGTCTAATCTGGAAAGACATCTTCACCTGTCTGTTGCTACTCTCTCTCTCTCTCTCTCTCTCTCTCTCTCTCTCTCTCTCTCTCTCTCTCTCTCTCTATATATATATATATATATATATATATATATATATATATATATATATATATGTATGTATGTACGTTTTTTGTAACATTTTGTTGTGATGTGTTTTCATTATATTTTATAATCTCTTTTTTCATGGTCTTGAAATACAAAGGAAAATACTGTATTTATCATGCTGTACTTATGCAGTCAGTATCCCATTATAAGGGTCATCAAGTGATCCGTAATTCATCGCCGTATTTAATAACCTTAAATGTACTGCACCAGCCTCTCCCCTTCAACTCATCTCTGTCTCTGTCTGTGTCTGTCTGTGTCTGTCTGTCTGTCTGTCTGTCTGTCTGTCTCTCTCTCTCTCTCTCTCTCTCTCTCTCTCTCTCTCGAGCGAAAAAAGGAAACAAGAGGGGTATTGATAAAGGATTTGATGTAGAGATAAGTTTCATAATACATAAGGAAGAAGGAAGTTAAAATGAAAGGCAGCCAAGAGTGTGTGTGACCTGAGGAGGGAGGCTAATTCTCAAGGGACAATATATTCTGGTGTGTGTGTGTGTGTGTGTGTGTGTGTGTGCTTGTGTGTGTTGTGTGTGAGCGTGTGTGCGCGCGCCCCTCTCACTATCATACTCCAGGACTTGTACACTTTGTTCCACGTCAGTAAAGTCATTACCGGTATATGCAATCCCTCCACGTGTATATATATATATATATATATATATATATATATATATATATATATATATATATATATATATCTTTTTTGCTTACATTTTGTTATGGTGTGTTTGGAGAGAGAGAGAGAGAGAGCAACATAGGGAAGAATGGGTTAAGGAGTGGCAAGTATGGACAGGTGGATCTTGTGACCTGTGATTGCCTTCAGCCCTCCATGACAATCCCCAGGGACGTGAGCGCAGTGTGAGCCTCAGAGAATGTTTGCCTTTGTTTCCTCTGTATTTTACATCTTGACTCTTCACCTCACCTTCCAGCTGCTTTGTCTGCTTGTCCGACGGAATGCATTGCTTTTGGCTTGAGATGTATATTGTATGGCCATTCTAATGCTTTATTCTAAAATATAAACTTAGCAGACCTGCGTTCAATCGATCAAAAAAAAAAAAAAAAATCTTGACTCAGGTGAACAATGTTTTCACAATGAGCGATGCTCCTGTTCGTGTTGGTTTAAGCCAGTTTATTCTCTCTCTCTCTCTCTCTCTCTCTCTCTCTCTCTCTATGTACTGTATATATATAATATATATATATATATATATATATATATATATATATATATATATATATATATATATATATGATGCATGTATATACTGAATGTATATGTCTGAATGCATGCATGTACGCCCTCCGGAGCGACGGGGTAGGGGTTGTGTGTGTGTGTGTGTGTGTGTGTGTGTATGTGTGTGTGACCCTATAGAAACCGTACTCTCCCTACATACCAGTCTCCTCCCAACAGTGTTTTTCCCTCCTTACCGATTTATTCTCCAAACGACTCATTACTATCCCCTGGTTGGCTTCCTATGTCTTCATATCGTCATCGATTGCATGAGTAGAATATAGTAACGGAGCAGAAGCAGAAATAAATCGGTCAGGAAGAGGTGTTAGCGAGCTTCCTAACAGTAAAATACCCCCGCTAATACCAATACACCGGTCCTGTATGAGACAGCCCTAGCGTGGTACCTTATAGATGAAATTGATACAGTATTATAGATGTAACTTTTCCTTTTCAGTCTTTCCTATGAAATTTCCATATCAGTTATTCCATGCTACTTGGTGGTTTTTCTCACCTTTTCCTGCCAGTTTTAACTGGAGGGTTTGGAGGCGGGGTGAACCTTCTTGCTTTACTATCTTTACCCTTCAGCATGTAGAGTTAGATCTCGTAGTCATAGTCTATTCTGTAACAAACAGCCTCGAAAGGACGATAAGGTCTGTTGTTGTTTGCTTTCCTTTGTACTCCTTTGTGTATTCAGTATGGACGGTGGGTCTTAGTGCCAAAGTGGAGACATGTGGAGATGTATGATATGAAGGAGAGAGAGAGAGAGAGAGAGAGAGAGAGAGAGAGAGAGAGGAGGGGGAGGAGGCAAACACAGTGCTAAAAGATAGAATGACAAGACAGAAATAATGAGAGAGAGAGAGAGAGAGAGAGAGAGAGAGAGAGAGAGAGAGAGAGAGAGAGAAGTGAGAGAGAGAGAGAGAGAGAGAGAGAAGGGAGAGAGAGAGAGAGAGAGAGAGAGAGAGAGAGAGAGAGCTTTCTCGTTTCCTCTCCCAAAAACGAGGCTATAAATGTGCAGAATCTCTCTCTCTCTCTCTCTCTCTCTCTCTCTCTGTCGGAGTTGTTGGTAGGAAGTTGTGCCGGAGATTAACACAAGAGAGGATAACTGCAGTAGGCCGGTTGGCCCATACTAGGCAGCTCCTAGAAGAGTAACTGAACTACTAGAATGAGATAAGGATAGCAAAGAAGAAGGCTCTCCCTCGCCCTCCAAGACCCTCCAGCCGAAGCCGGCAGGAAAAAGTCAGAAAGAACACCACGCCGTATAGAAAAACTGGCGTGGACTGTTTATAGGAAAGTGTGAAAGGAAAAAAAAAAGACTATTATAGCGTAACCTGAGAAGGGAAACGAATGAATTAGTATTGGTTATGAGATTTTTTTTCTATACCCACCCCTTATTTGTCATATGCTCATCTAGCTTATGCTTCAAACTCTTAATGGAAGAGGCGGCAACTACTTTACTAGGTAGCTTATTCCAATCATCTACTACTCTATTGCAAAACAAGTCTCTACCCTGTTCTTAACTAGCATTAGTAGGGCCACATTTGGACTGCGCAGTGCAGTTTTGGTGTCCTTGCTGTGGAGTGGATGTTGATTCGTTGGAAAATGTGCAGAGAGGAGTGACAGGAATGATGAACATAAGAACATAAGAAGAGAGGATAACTGCAGTAGGCTGGTTGGCCCATGCTAGGCAACTCCTAGAAGAGTAACTGAACTACTAGAATGAGATAAGGATAGCATGACGTCCGGAACCTGTCATGTGGGGGCGGACTGAGCAGACTGTGTCTGCATTCGCTGGAGAGGCGTGGAGTGGGGGGGGGACTTGATTGAGGTGTTTGAGTGGATGAAGGGTTTAAATAGGGGAGATGTCGGCAGGGTGCTTGAGGTGAGCATACAGGATGGAACTGGAAATGGTGGTTTCAAGCTATAGACAGGTTCCGTTTCGGTGGGGAAATAGGTAAAGGTTGGTTTGCTAATGGAGTGGTGGACGAGTGGAGTAGGCTACCTAGTGGAGTAGTTGCTGCCTCTTCCATTGAGAGTTTCAAGCATAGGCTAGATAAGCATATGACAAATAAGGGGTGGATATAGAAAAAAGAAAATCTTATAACCAATACTAATTCATAATTTTCCCTTTTCAGGTTACACTGTGATAGTCTCTATTCTCCTTTCACACTTTCCTGTAAAATGTCCACGCCAGTTTTTCTATACGGCGTGGTGTTCTTTCTGACTTTTTCCTGCCGGCTTCGGCTGGAGGGTTTGGAGGGCGGGGGAGAGCCTTCTTCTTTGTTATCCTTATCTCATCCTAGTAGTTCAGTTACTCTTCTAGGAGCTGCCTAGCATGGGCCAACCGGCCTACTGCAGTTGTCCTCTCTTCTTATGTTCTTATGCACATACATACATGCATATAAATACGTGCAGACATCCATACGTACACACAGGTAAAAATCAGGTGGAAAATTGACTAGTAAATATTTTTCTATTCCATCTATCCATACATACATACATAAACATACAGACATAAACCAACTCGATCTCTGTCTGCATCTGCGGTTTCTCTAATGCATCAGTCGTTACATAACCATCCAGCCTTCCATCTCTTCACCATCCATCAGATCAGCCATACACACACACACACACACACACACACACACACACACACACACACACACACACACACACACACACACACACACACACACACAAACTCGTCAATATCCTTCAACCCGCAATAAAATTCACATGTCGAGCAAAAACAGTTCAACCTCCTTTGCGGTATTGAAAGAGAGAGAGAGAGAGAGAGAGAGAGAGAGAGATGCAATTTGGATTTTTTGGTATAAGATGGATTGTTCTTTCGTCTCTCTCTCTCTCTCTCTCTCTCTCTCTCAGTCAGTCAGTCCATATATCTATCTATCTATCTATCTGTGTATAACTATTTGTCTATTAATCTACCTTTCTTCATTGTTTCTCACTTCTTCCTTCTTCGTTTATACTCTGGCTATTTCTTAATTTTTTTTCCCTCCTCTCTTCCCTCCCCCTCTCCCTCCTCCATACCTCCCTCTCCCTCCCTTAATCCCTCTTGTTGTCTTAATCTCCCTCCTCCTCCTTGGCCTCTCTCTCTCCTTCACTTTCTCCTTCCTTCCTTTCTCTTCATTCTTTTCTTTTCATTTCGTCTCCCTCTTTCATCCATCCTTTCTTCCTTCGGTAATTTGGTTTGCTGTTCTCATTCGTCTCCATAATCTCTCTCTCTCTCTCTCTCTCTCTCTCTCTCTCTCTCTCTCTCTCTCTCTCATTATTCCATTCTCCATTTCTTTCTTTTTCTTCCTTTCACGTTCTCCCAAACCTCCCTTTCTCACCTACCCTTCTCTCTCACACCCTTCCATTTCACCATCCCTCCATTTTGCCTCCTTCCCTCCACTACCCCTCCTTCCCTCCACTTCCTCCTCCTCTCCTTCCCTCCCCCCACCCTCCTAATCCCTCCCCCACCTCCCTAATCCCTCCCCCACCCGGTCAGTACCCAGAAATGAAAGGAATGTTACACAGACTCTATTTTCCTTTTGTGTACCTGAGATGTAAAGAAAAATGGGTGACAGGCCTAAACCATCAGAGAGAGAGAGAGAGAGAAGTACCGTGAACCATTTAGCATTCACATAAGAACATAAGAAGAGAGGATAACTGCAGTAGGCCGGTTGGCCCATGCCAGGCAGCTCCTAGAAGAGTAACTGAACTATACTAGAATGAGATAAGGACAGCAAAGAAGAAGGCTCTCCCCCGCCCTCCAAACCCTCCAGCCGAAGCCGGCAGGAAAAAGTCAGAAAGAACACCACGCCGTATAGAAAAACTGGCATGGACATTTTACAGGAAAGTGTGAAAGGAGAATAGAGACTATCACAGTGTAACCTGAAAAGGGAAAATTATGAATTAGTATTGGTTATAAGATTTTCTTTTTTCTATATCCACCCCTTATTAGTCATATGCTTATCTAGCCTATGCTTGAAACTCTCAATGGAAGAGGCAGCAACTACTTTACTATGTAGCTTATTCCATTCTTCTACTACTCTATTACCAAACCAATTTCTACCTATTTCCTTACTGAAACGGAATTTTTCTAGTTTGAAACCATTATTTCTAGTTCTATCCTGTATGCTCACTTTAAGTACCTTGCTGATATCTCCCTTATTTATACCCTTCATCCACTTAAACACCTCAATCAAGTGTCCCCTTACTCTACGCCTCTCTAGCGAATGCAGACTTAGTCTTTTCAGTCTGTCTACATATGACAGGTTCCGGACGTCATGTATCATTTTTGTCATTCTTCTCTATACATCTTCTAACGAATTAATATCCATTCTATAGTAAGGACACCAAAATTGTACTGCGTAGTCTAAATGTGGCCTTACTAATGCTAGATAAAGTTTCATTATTACTTTAGATGATCTATGTGGCCTTACTAATGCTAGATAAAGTTTCATTATTACTTTAGATGATCTATGTGGCCTTACTAATGCTAGATAAAGTTTCATTATTACTTTAGATGATCCGTTTCATTATTACTTTAGATGATCTATTTCATTATTACTTTAGACCCGACCACCACCACCCCCACTGTCTTAAACGTAGATAAGACCTCATTTGACCTTTATTACGCCTCCCCTGACCTTTGTTCCGCCTGAGACGCTGAAGGGGACGCTGTAGGAGGCCAAGATTTATAGGGGGGGTGAAGCGAAAATGACCCTAGGGAAGACAAATTACTTGGAGGTGAAAAGACTGAAGGTGTTGAGATTGTAAAGTTTTGAGAGAGAGAGAGAGAGAGAGAGAGAGAGAGAGAGAGAGAGAGAGAGAGAGAGAGAGAGAGAGAGAGAGAGAGAGAGAACATGACCAATTCAGAGAAACAGATAAAAGAAATACTGGGTTAACAGAGAGAGAGAGAGAGAGAGAGAGAGAGAGGGAGAGAGAGAAGGTCATTGGTGTGGACGTGAAAACAAACAATGAGTTTGAAGTGGTGGACCTTATCTGGGGCCTCATCTGTGTGTGTGTGTGTGTGTGTGTGTGTGTGTGTGTGTGTGTGTGTGTGTGTGTGTGTGTGTGTGAGAGAGAGAGAGAGAGAGAGAGAGGAAGCAAAAGACTTTAACCTGCTGACGAAGCCACAGGTGAACGTGGGTTATCAGGAAGTGAGAGAGAGAGAGAGAGAGAGAGAGAGAGAGAGAGAGAGACAGACAGACAGACAGACAGACAGAGAGACAGAGAATTAAGCAGTAAAATCTAAACAAATACTTTAATAATACTAATAACAATAATAATAATAATGCGTTTGTCTTTCAGCTAGAATTGTAAATGTTTTTAGCGCTTTATGTATTTATGTAGCAGGTTTATTTCTCCATAAATCCCATTACTGTAAATTAACGTTGATATTGTTGTAGTAATATTATTTTGGCAACTCACAAGGGAATATTATTATTGCTTAGGATATTCGCACATATTTGTAGGCGCACACGTATACACACAAAGGCGTACACACAGGCATATTGTAATAGTGTATATATGATGAATTACACATACATTTTCTTCACACACACACACACACACACACACACACACACACACACACACACATACACGCACACAGGTAAAACAGGTGAGGTAGGCAAGGTACACGTGGGTTATCAGGTAAATCTCAGGGGCGGTCTTCCTCCCCTGGGGTGTTGGGTGGGGGGAGGCCCTGGGGGGTGTTTGGAAGGGGGTAGTTGAGAAGGAAGGAGGGATAGAGAGGGAGGGGGGGGGGAGAGAGGTGAAGTGGAGGGAGTGGAAGACAAAATGGGAGGTAGAGGTGGGGAGGAAGCTAGGGAAGGGAAGTGGGGAGAGATTGTGGGGGAGAGAGAGAAGGAGAAAATGTTATAGAACTACAGATAGATATATAGACAGATAGGTAGACATGGATAGGTAGATAGATAGATAGATAGGTTTAAAAATAGCTAGATAGATAAATAAATATAGATATTAATAGACCGCCTGGAGCACTATAATCACATGGGGTTCAGCCTCACACCTTACCTCACACCTGCCTCCACCCCACCCCACCGCACCCCATCCCCGGGAATACCTCTCATTAACACCTCGCCTCACCTCTTGTGGGACTACCTTTCTGACTGACACCTTTTGTTTTGAGAAAGCAGTAGTTTAACTTAGCTGATCCGCAATGATTTTCAGTCTTAAGTATTGTTATAAGGGGTGACAGGCATATATATATATATATATATTTTTTATAGCATTGCAGCCCTGCTTTGCCACCAAAACACAGTACTTGAAATCAGCTGGATGTCCATAAGATACATCGCATACAGTATATTTATTCCTTGCCACAGTGGGGTTAGGGGAAGGCTGGCCAGCATCCTGAATGGCAATGTAATCAGCAAACCTCAACTGTGCCTCAGCTCTAAGCCCTGACTGGCCCCATCCTGCCGCAGTGCCTTCACCCACTACATCACTAGGCGTCAGCTATACTCAGGTCATTTTATCTAGGCGTAGACTTGCCATCTTGAATGTTGAGCTGTAACAGATCATCATCATGGCGCTAATAATGAAGTTCTGTGGAAGGGATGTTGAACCCTAGTACAGTCGTCCTCTGCCACTGAGCTATGACAATTACTGTATGCTGAGAATGTGGCCTTATTAATGCTAGATAAAGTTGCAAAATTGCTCCTCGATATAAATCGTAGGACCCTATTTGCTTTATTTCTAGCATTAATACGCTTCTGCCTAGGTTGAGGTCTTACTAACCATAACTCCTAGATCTCTCTCGCATTCCGATTTACTAATTACTTTGTTATCTAAGTTGTATGTAGTATCTCCCATGGTCTTGCCTACGTTCAGTGCTGTACAGTTTTCAAAATCTGAGTCTGAAATTACCCACAAAATTTGTACCAGTGGCACCATTGGATTGTCAAGGCTAACGTCAGTCGTCATCGTCGCGCGAGGGCAGCACATACAAGGTTGACTCCACTCTGCTTGCATGTCACCATCACGCGAGGCTGATGCAGTGACATGGTGATTTTCAACACTTTGCGCAACTTGTTGCGAACTTGATGCCCAGTGTGTACTTGGCTTAACATGGAGGCAACGCAAGAACAAGACAGAGAGAGAGAAAAAAACGAAAAGACAATGATCAGTATAAAGATTCGTCAAAGTTACATAAGGTTCCCCTCTATTTTATGGGAGTTTTCCTTGTTGCAAGCCCCGCCCCCAATGCGGCGCCCATCAGTCTGCCTCTACCTGTAAAACCCCCATGCCAGCAGCCCAGAGTCAGTGAGCCTCAGTGTCGCTCTTGCTAGGGGTGGGTGTACATCTCCGACGGATAGACCATGGCGCCAATCCGTCTACACTCGCATGATCGCATCTGCCACACCAACGGTTACCTTACCCCCTCCCTCGCCTTCAGTCACCTAATGTCGGGGGGGGGGGGTGTACGTGTGATGCCCAGCTCCGCGGTGCTTGGCTGTCTTGTTACCCACACCATACCAGGCTCATTGCAAATGAGAAATATGTTTCGCTGAGGGTGGGGGATGGAGAGAGGATTATTGAAAGGAGCATGTGTAGTTAAAAGGAAAGACAGACTGACAAATGAGGAAGTGCAGGAGTGTTGTGGTGTTAATGTGAACGTGATAGAAAGCGTTAGGAGAAAATACACTGAGGTGGTTTGGCCATGTGGAGAGGATGGAGAGCGAGAGACAAGCGAGGAGAGTGTATGTGAGTGAGGTGGAGGGGGGGAGGAGAGGGAGGGGAGGCCTAAGATGAGATGGAAGGATGGGATGGAGGTACTGTATGTGAGAGAGAGGGGGGTGAGCCAGTGGCGTATCCAGGAACTTTGCCAGGGGGGGGGCAAACACTTGGAATATTTCCCCATAATATGTCACCACAAACTTTCCTAGATTTGATGTTTTATGTCATCAGAAATAAATTGACATCATTACTGTCGCATTTGTTGCAATGTCTTAAAGAAAAACTATCTTTTCCCCACATTGACAGCTTTCTTGAAGTTACTTTAAGTTAATAGCTAATAATCCTTTCAGAGGACAAGTATGTAAAAACACTCAGTACATAATGTTACCAGAGGTCTACTATTTCATTAGAGAGAAAATGGAAACACCAGCAATAAATTAGAAGGCACTGGAGTTGCCCTAGCAAAGACATCTCCATGTCACTAGTATCCTTGGTCATCAGGGTACTCTCGTAGATGGTAGTATTATCGATACCTGCATGCTAACTTCCCTCTGTTCTACCTCAAAATATATATATTTTTTTCTCGGTACTACAAATGTCTTGAGCACTTTTAGTACTGAAAAAATGACTGTCAACGCTATACTCTTGGTGCATCATTTACCTGCTGTCTCTATCTCTCTGTGCATATAAGGAATTACAGCTATTTTGCGTAATAACCTATGAAATTATAATGAATTATACCACACATCGGCACAGCAAGTACCATACGAGATGCAATGGCGTCCATACTATCTGTTTATGTTCGGAAATAAACCCTGTATTTTGATTGGCTGCTGGAAGAAAAATAGCGGAATGGATGGGCCAATGAAAACTCGAGATCTGGCGTGAGTGTCCCGAACACACACACTTTCCCACATTCGTATCGGTTTTTTCTATTTTCCTTTGCGGTTCTCTCTCTCTCTCTCTCTCTCTCTCTCTCTCTCTCTCTCTCCACTTAGCACATATGCATAAATTCAAATCCGCTGCTGCAGCCACCCCCAGTCTGGTATTCTGTTTTGCACTACTGTTGTGGTGGTAGGCAGTAGAAATTCTGTTTTCCACTACTTATTCTTTTAGTTTGATTCTCACTGGCTCAGGCATCAGGGGTGGTGCATACGTCAAGACTGACCTAAGTAAAAATACATCTGCTGGGATTAAACTGTCTTAATCCTTGACTCAGGTGACCACGCCACCTGCCCCTCTCAGCAGGGAATGATTTTCATATCACCAGAACTGTACTGTGCTGCACTGAAAGGATTTTTCCATTAAAGAAAAAAAAAAACGGCGTAAAGCTATTCATCTTGAAAATTCTCACCTAGAAAAGTGGGGGGGACAAAAGATACTCTGTCCCCCAGGCTCCAAAAAGTGGGGGGGGGGGGAAGCAAGTCCCCCTGTCCCCCACTCAAACGAGGCCCCTGGCACACCTTACCGTGTATAATGTACAGTAGTCTGAGGTGATCAAAATGGCTTCATGCAGTCTTCGAAAATTCTGCTTGTTTCAGTTGTGTGTAATAATTGTGTAGTTTTTGTTTGCAACTGGCTACAGTTGAGGGGACAGGAAGGCCATTTTTACACCTCATCAGGCTTCATGTGCAAAACATCATTACAGCTCTAATATCAACCACATAATCTACGTTGACAGGGGAAATTGTTAACTTATAAATGGTCATTTTTTCCCAAGGGTTTTATTATATTTAGCTTTCAATTTCAAAGGAAATTATTGCTTCCACATAAAATTTTTGGAAATAGGTAATATTGTTTAATATACAGGTGGTAAAATTAGGAAAATTGTATTGTCATACAAGAACTGCCAAAAATCCCTTTCAGCATTTCCCCCAAATATTCCAAGGGGGGCAAACTGCCCCCCTGCCCCCCCAGTGGCTACGTGTATGGGGTGTGCTGTGGGGGAGGGCAGTGAAATGGCAGGGGACAGGGCGATAGGGAGGCGGTATGTTTGTTCTTACGGGATGGAGTCGTCATGCTATAGACAGTTAGATATATTGGTATAGTGTTAATAACTGTTCTTTATTCATTTTATTTTGTATTAACCTCGTCATCCTTGTTCTTACTGTTTTTATAATGCTGAAAAGTATGGGGAAGACTGTAGACCTATCATGTATTAAGCAGTGTAGCTCGGCCTTATTACACTCATTTCCTCTCCCCCTCCTCTTCCTCCTTCTTCTCCCCTTCTTTCCTCTCCTGTCCTCTCCTCCTCCTCCTCTTCCGTCTTTTTTCCTCCTTTTTCTCCTCCTCTTTCTCCTTTCCTTGTCTTCCTCTCCATTCCTCTTTCTCTTTATCATTCTCCACATCCTCCTCCTTCGCGCTCTTCCCCCTCTTTCTCTTTTCCTCCTCATCCTCATCCTTCTTTTCATCATTTCCTTCTTCCTTTTCCTCCTCCTCCTCCTCCTCTTGGGTATAAGGAAGAGTTTTCTTATTTGGGAGACATGTTATGTGCTGGAGGTGGGACTGGAGCTAGGTCTGTGGCCAGAGTGAGGAGTGGTTGGAAGAAGTTCAGGGAGCTGTTGCCTCCCCTGACATTGAGAGGGCTCTCCCTCCATGCAAGTGGACCTTTGTATGCAGCATGTGTTAGCAGTGTAATGCTGTATGGTAGTGAGACCTGGGCAGTAAAGGAAGACGAGATCTGTAGGCTCACATATACAGAAATGACAGTGATTAAAAGGATGTGTAGTGTGTCCTTGGATGTGAGGCCTTGGGGGCTGGTTTATGATTGAAGAGTTGAGAGGAAGGTTGGGACTGGAGTGTATTGGTGTTGTGGTGATGAGGGGTAGATTGAGATGGTTTGGGCATGTGGAGAGGGTGGAGGATGACAGTTGGGTGCGGAAAGTGTGAAGTGTGAACGTCGGGGGTAGGGTTGTGAGAGGCAGACTGTCACACTTTTAATAGCACTTGAGCTAACTGAGGAGGGAAATACCACTTTTGAATGTATGCTGTTTTTTTTTTTTTTAACCTGAGGTACCTGTACTGATGCTGTATTACTTGACGTAGTGTATGTCAGCATCTATTATGCACTAGTGTGAGCCTGAGTAAAATCATGTAGTGTTTGCCTAAATATAACTTTTAGATGGACCATTTGCAGAGAAAGTTACTTTGAATTAGTTTTTGTAAGCCTGTGACTGCTAGTAATTGTTTTAGTTTTATAAAATGCTTTGGTGTTAGCATGAATAAAAACTGCAGTGGATCAGGTCTGGTCAAAGGGTTAAATGGTGTAGGGGGCACAGGAAGGCTTGATAGCAGCTCTTCCTTAACAGCCTATCTATCCATCTATCTATCTATTGCCAGACGCCTTAATCCCATAAGGGGTGGCCACAAACAAATCGCCTCCATATCGCCCTGTCCCCTGCCATTTCACTGTCCTGTCCCCAGCTCACAAC
>NW_027644422.1:87500-100733 GCF_032717465.1 Coenobita brevimanus
ACACACACACACACACACACACACACACACACACACACACACACACACACACACACACACACACACACACACACACACACACAAAGTATATTATGGTGTTGTTCCTTCATTTGCCTAGGCCGAGATCGTCGTTTTTTTGCAGCTGATTTCCCGTAGTGCAGTGGTAAATTTGGACAAATATACAGCTCTGCATCATTTCCACGTCCCTTCTTCGTGACTAGCACCAATCTAGTGTTAACCCCTTGTCACAACACAAAATTTAAGATAGAGATTGCAATTTTACGCCAAGTTAGATTGAACAGGGGTCCTTATCCTGCAGCGGTGTGTCACAGGCTGATGATGATGATAATAGGGTTGTTGGAGATGATATTGATAATGATGATAGTGATGCTGCTGATGATAGTGATGTTGAAACTCCTGAACCAACTAACTGGACCGAGATTATGATGATTGTAATGATGATGAAGCAGTTGGGATAATAATGATGATGATGATGACGGTGATGGAACTTATGTAGTAACTCTTTAACAGGGTTGTGATGATTGCTGTGCTTGACGCTGTTGCTCCTGGCGATGATGATGATGATGATGACGATGATGATGATGATGATGATGACGACTACGACAACGATGATGATGGTGATGACGATGATGATGGTGACGGCGACGATCTTCATGTCTATGGCTGAGTCACCTCTTGTTTTTCGTTTCTCTTCAAATGTAGTTGGTGACTGTGTGTAGGAGAGAGCGAGAGCGAGCGAGCGAGCGAGAGAGAGAGAGAATGTGTGTGTGTGTGTGTGTGTGTGTGTGTGTGTCCGCGCATGCTTGTGTGTATTTGCGTGCGTGCGTGCGTGTGTACAGCATTTCCCTCACACTCGAACTATTTATATCATAAGAGTGCAAATGAGGTCAGGGATATTGCTCTTCTTGGCCATACAAATACTAAACATTTACACTATATTCTGAAAAAACATACTGGATTCCTAAGGTCACTCAATGGGTTTCAAAAATCATTGTTCACTGTCTCTTTATTTATCGCAAGGAAAGGGATGGATGTGTGTCCGAAATAGTAGCTCAGTTTTGGTCTTTCTCTGGACCGTGAATGATTTAAATGGAATAATTATCCTTATTTATATTGGTTTAATTGTGAGGATGCAACACACGTTTTGTTTACGTTTTATCAGGGCACATCAAAGAGCGGCCATGTCCATCTGCTTCTCACTAATGATTTTCGAACGAGGTTCTACATTCCTCTAGATTTTAGGGACAGTGAAGCCGCACAGCACCACAACACGCCATACCATACCATACCATACCATACCACACCACAAAACCCCACACCACACAACCCCACACCACACAACCCCAAACCACACCACCCAACACCACACCACCCCAAACTTTACCACACCAACCACCCTTCCACACCACACAACCCCAAACCACACCACCCAACACCACACCACCCCAAACTTTACCACACCAACCACCCTTCCACACCACACCACACCAAGGGGATTAACCAAAGGGTCCTGAAGCTCCCTCATCTAGTAATTCTGAGCTTGTTTCCAGGTAACTCCACACACACACCTCAGGTCACGTCTTTCACAGAAGAGATAACAGAAGGAGAGCGAGCGTAACTGAATGGCAAGCCAGAGATGGAGTGAGAAGAAGAGGTGAACAGAGAACAAGATGGAGAGATCATATGATGCAGATCTACCGAGCAAGGACGGAAAACAGACTAACAATCAATGGATCAGAGTGGAGAAAGGTGAGAGGGTCCTTATCATGCAGTGGTGTGTCACAGGCTGATGGTGATGATATTAATGGTGATAATGATGTTGATGCTGATGGTGGTGATGCTTTAACATCTCAACGTATGAGGTTACAGAATGCACAGTGAGGCTGCATAGCCAGGAAATGGAAGAATATGAGTGCATTTAAGTATTTATGTAATATGATGAATATGGATGGATGATTAGAGGATGAAGTGACAGAAATGATACATCAGGGAAGGAAGGTTGCTTGTTCTCTAAAAAGTAGTGATTAGGGAGAGGGAACTGAGGATGAAAGTGTTAAAAAAAAAAAAAAGGGCACTGCATGCTGTGATTCCCACTTTAAAGTATGGAAGTGAAGCTTGGATCTTATTGAAAGGACGCAAGTCAAGAGTGAGAGCGGTGGAAATGAGCTACTTGAGAGGAGCATGTGGAATTTCATAGAGAGACAGACAGACAAATGGGCAGATGAAGGAGCGTTGTGATGCTAATGTGGATGAGATTGAAAGGGCTAAGAGAAATACTTCGAGGTGGTTTGGCCATGTGGAGAGGATGGCGAATAAGAGAATGACTAGAAGAGTGCACATGAGTTAACTGGAAGGATAGAGGGGGATGGGAAGACCGATGATGAGATGAAGGGAAAGAGAAGAAACATATGACTGGGATACTTGAGCTAAATGGTAGAGGACAGTACATCATGAAGGCGATTTGCTTGTGGTCACCCCTTACGGGATTAAGGGTCTGGCTATAGATAAACAGATATAGATAAATAGATAGATAGGTAGGTGATGATGATAATATGATATTGATGATGATGAGAGGTAATGATAATGAGAATGACGGTGTATATAATGATGATGATGATAATGACGATGACAGCTATGATGATGATGAGGAGGAGGATGCTGATGATGATTTTTGTCGGCAGGTGGAAGGACGAAACAGCAGGAACTCTACCATCGGTCCAAGCATCCACGATTCCACATCCATCCATACATCCATCCATCCATCTTGCTTGATGTTAAAAGCTAAGTCTATTTAACTTAAGTAGTACCAATTGCTTCTTCATAAGCTTTCCAGCTGTCTGAACAGATCTGCAGTAGCTTTTAACTTCTAGAATAACTCGGTTCTGGTGCTCAGTTTGGTACTTTTATTTTCCTTTGATCAGAACTGGCTTGGCAAATTTTGAGAAAAGTCCCTCAAGTAACTCCTATTATTTTTTTACTAGGTTTCTAATGATGTCCATAGATCCGTTGTGGCTTTAATAGTTTCCTAGACAACACAGTCTTGGCGCTGTTCTCTGCCACCCTATTATACCATGTCATATAGTGTTCTCGCTCGCTTGCCCTGTTCGCTCGCTCACTTGAACAATAAATCACTGAAGAAAAGGTGGTATAAAGCCCCCTAAGCCGCCACAGTATTATAACCCTTGGTATGCAGTCCGTTCCCTGCGGCCTTGTAACTTTGTGTACCCGAAGCGCTTACAAAATAACTTGAAATAATTTTCCTATCGTAACTATACTCGTTTCACTTTAAGTTGGCCTGAGTTGTTTTTGTTGTTCTTATTACATCTTAGGTTCCTCTGGATGTGAACCCAGTGTTATGTTGAAGGATTGTCTGTGTTGTGGTGGTGTGGTGCAGGAAGTGAGTGGGTGTGCTGTGGTGTGGGGGTGCCACTTTGCAGTATGATCACAGGGGATTATATGTGTGTTATATTTTGTGTTAGTATTGTAGCAGGGAAGGTTGGTGTACTCTGATCTCTGGGTTCGGTAGTGTCTGAAGGGTGTATGTCTGGTGGTGGCACATGAAGGATGCTGTTTGGTAGAAAGTTTTGGCTGGCTGGGGTGTCTGTGTGTTTATGTATGTGTTTGGTATAGAAAGTTTTGGCTGGCCGGGGTGTCTGTGTGTTTATGTATGTGTTTGGTATATAAAGTTTTGGCTGGCTGGGGTGTTTGCATGTTTATGTATGTGTTTGGTATAGAAAGTTTTGGCTGGCTGGGGTGTCTGTGTGTTTATGTATGTGTTTGGCAGAAAGTTTTGGCTGGCTGGGGTGTTTGTGAGTTTGTGAATGTGTCTGGGAAGTGTAGAGTCGGGTGGAGGAGGGGATATGTTGCAAAGATACTCTGTGTAGTGTTGGGCGGTTGTTCGATTTTGTTTGTGGAGAGGATGACGCAACATAAGGTTACAAAGGTGGGACGGATCTTGAGTTGAAGTGATGAACTGTGTGCCTCTCATATTCACTTGGTCTCTGACTGAAATTAGTTATGTTTCTTGGTGTAGGCTGTCAGTACTTGTGGTCTTAGTGTCTTCTGCTATCAAGGTATTGTTTTCTGTTCTTTAAAGCTCCTTCGTGTTTGTGTTGGATATGATTACGGCTCAGCTTGTGCGGCAGTAAATCACGGTTGTTTTAATGTATTACTTATAAGTGGAGGATGGAGTTGGGATGTATATGAGAGAGGGTGTGTGTGAATTAGGGGGAGTGATGCAGATTGACAGGGGACAGGGTGGCATAGAGGCCACTTGTTTGTGGCCACCTCTTACGGGATTAAGTCGTCTGGCTATAGATAGATGGATAGACAGATAGCTTATAGTTTCCATACAGTTTGCCGAGTAGTAGCGATAGTTATCACTAGAATATGATGTTAGTCACGAATGAGTGCTGTGGAAAGAATGTAGGGCTGTAGTATTGTCTACTTCTGCTACTGATCTGCCTGACATTCTGGTATGCTTTAAATAAAACTTTGTGCCAAGTTAAAGAGAAAGGCGTGTATGTTTGTGTAGGAGGAACAAGAGACAAGGAGGTATTCTGTGGCCCGTTTTCTTTGTGCTTCCTACAAGACACAGTAATAGTTATGACGGGGCATTGGTGGCAAGTTTGTGAGTCAGCACACACTTACGGCCTCTCATTATACAAGGTGGTCCATATATTACGCCACCCAGTTCTTGTGTGTTGCGGGCACGGCTCAGTGAACATTACCAGTGTCTACCCTGCATCATTATCTATTTCCCACAACCCTCTTCAGGCTTAGCTTTATAATATAGGCTTTAATTTAGGTCCACTGATTGCATGGTGGAGAATTCCCATAACCTTTTATGCTTAGCTGTATATCATTGTATTGTATAATCTTTTATGTCCACTGACCACACGGCTGAGCAGTAATTTGGTGAAGCGATCAGAATGTCTTGGATCATCACAAAAGCCGTCCCCACAACACACAAGACTGCAGAGCGCAGTATACTTATCACCTATATTAAGTCAAAGCCACAGTTAAAAAGGTAATGAAACAAGACAGAAAATTTAAGTTTTCATTATTAATACTTCAGTACAAAATACATTATCAGAGACAGCAATATAAAATATGCATTCAAAAGTAGCATTTGTCCACAGAACATCCTGGACTTGCAAGGCAGATCACACCATCACCACTAGGCTTCTCTCGGCAGGTCAGGGCAGATCACCAGCAGCAGCAGCAAGTAATCTCACGGCTGGGGAAGACACGACACCCTGCCGCCGCCGCCGCCGCCACCACCACCACACCACCAGGCATCTCAGAGTAGAGGAAGACACCACACCACCGTCAGGCTTCTCACGGCAGGGCAGACCAAACTTCAGCAGGGTATGACCAGTGTGGCAAGGAAGCAGCAACAAGGCAGCAGACTCCAGCACGACCTGTGGACCAGATGTGTATTAGTTGAAATCAGTGTTAGCTTTAGTTATTTAATCTTCTATCTATCTCTATCTATTGCCAGACGCCTCAATCCCGTTTGGGGTGGCCACAAACAAATCGACTCCAAGTCGCCCTGTCCCCCTCCATTTCACTGCCCTGCTCCCAACTCACACCCCCGTCTTTCATATACCTCTCCACCCCATCCCTCCATCTCATCCTCGACCTCCCCTTCCCTCTTCCCCCCTCCACCTCACTCACATACACTCTCTTCGTCAGTCTTTCACCCTCCATCCTCTCCACATAGCCAAACCACCTCAGTGTGTTCTCATAACGCTTCCTATCGCATCCACATCCACACCACAACGCTCCTTTATATCCTCATTCGTCAGCCTGTCTCTCCATGTGACTCAACAGCCTCCTCTTAAATAACTCATTTCCACTGCTCTCACTCTTGACTTGTGTCCTTTAAACAACGTCCAAGCTTCACTTGCATACGTTAGAGTTGGTATCACAATACTGTCATGTAGTAACTTTTTCACTTCCATGCTCACTTCCCTGTTTCTTATCACTGCTTTCAAAGAACCAGCAACCTTTCTTCCCTGCTGTACCCTTTCAAGCACTTCACCCTCCAAACCTCCATCCTTACTCATCACACTACCCAAGTACTTAAACGTACTCACATTTTCCAATTCCTCACCATCCAACCTCGCTGTACATTCACTGACTTCACCTCTCTCAAAGACTATCACTTTACTCTTCCCTACATTCACCTTTAGATTCCGTTTCTTGCACACACTCCCAAACTCATCCACCAAGCCTTGCAGCTCCCCTTCGTCTTCACCCAACAACACAGTATCATCTGCAAACAACAGTACAGGGAGTTTCCAGACACTATCCTCTTTCACCAGGGCCACTCCAACATCCACTACCCTACCTTGTACCTCTTTTATTACCCCATCCATGTACAGATTGAACAACCATGGAGACATGACACATCCCTGTTTCAACCCAACTTTCAAAGAGAAAAATTCACTTAGTTCACCATCCACACGCACCGCAGCCTTCTGCATCATCGTACATACTCTTCACAGCATTCAACAACTTCCCATCTACTCCATATATTCTTAACACTTTCCACAATCCTTGTCTATCCACCCTGTCATATGCTTTCTCCAAATCCATGAAAGCCGCATACAACTTCTTTCCCTTCTCTAGAAACTTTTCCACTCAAGATCTAAGAATGAATATCTGATCTACACAACCTCTTCCCTTCCTAAAGCCTCCCTGTTCTTCTCCAACTAATTTCTCTGTTCTTTCTCTAACTCTGTCAATAAGTATCCTACCATACACTTTTCCTATTATACTAAGAAGACAAATGCCCTTTGATTACCACACACTTCTTTTTCCCCTTTTCCTTTGTACAAGGGAATAATTATACCTGACTTCCAATCCTCCGGGACTCTACCTTCCTCCCAGGCCAATCTGCACATCTTCCACATCCATTCTACTACTATCTCTCCCCCATGCTTCAGCATTTCACCACACTCTCCATCAATTCCTGGGGCTTTCCCAGATTTAACTTTCTTCATTGCTTCCACAACTTCTATCCTACTGATTTCTTCCTGTCTTCTCACCTCCCTCATCCTCCCAGCCATTCCCCAGCCACTTATACTCGCATTACTTCCATCCTCTATGTTCAACAATTCCTTAAAGTGTTCTCTCCATCTGCTCACTTTTTCTCCCTTCTCCACTAGTAATCTACCATTTTTATCTTTCACTCCCCTGCTAACTTCACTTCCATCCTTTCTTATTCTTTTCACCTCTTTCCAGAACATTTTCTTACAGTTCCTCCACTTTACACTCAAATTCCTTCCAAATTCCTCATCCACTCTCTTCTTACTCTCTCTTACTAATCTTTTAACCTCTTTCTTTCTTTCTACATATAACTCTCTCTTCCGCCTCTCAACTTCTTCCACGCCCCTATTTCTCATCCATTCTTTGTATGCTTTCTTATTTTGTGCCACAGCCTGTCTCACCTCTTCAGTCCACCACGCCGTTCCTTGCACCCCCCTCCGTCTTCTCTTCCTTCCACACACCACATCACATGCTGCACATATTTCTTCTGTAAATATCTTACACACACCTTCCACGTCTCCCATCTGCTCCAATTCATCTTTGCCCAATCGTTCCTCCACTTCTCTCTTATACTCTGCCTTTTTCTCATCCTCTTGTAACCTTTCCACTCTCCTTGCAACTACTCCTTCCTCTCGTCTTTCCCTTCTTCTATTCCTCCATCTTACTTGAATCCTAATTCTGGTCACCACCAAGTAGTGGTCAGAAAGTCCACTCCCCCAACCTCTATACACTCTTGCATCCTTTACACATCTTCGCATCCTTTCATCCACACACACATAATCAATCATTGCCTTCCTTTCATTCAGTTCACCACCCACCCTTCTCATCACTCGCCATGTATACCTGTGGATCATTTTATGCCTGAAGAGGGTATTGGCTATCACCAACCCCCTCCCAGCACAAATGTCCACTAACGCACTCCCATTCTCATCTATCTCAGCAGGCACACCCCACTCACCAACTATTCCATCCACCTTCACATTCCCAACTTTACCATTCATATCACCAATCAAAAACACTCTCTCATTCCTTCCAAACTTTTCCATGCACACTTCCACATTTGTCCAGAACTCTTCTCTCACTCTTCTAGCACGATCTTGCGTTGGTGCATACACACACACAATCGCCCACATTTGTATTCCAACTTTCAACTTTACCCACACAATCCTTGACCCAACTGATCCATACTGTCTTATGCTACTCTTCCATCTTTTACTCACAACTATACATACTCCTTCCTTTGCCCTCTCATTCTCACCTACTCCTGCACATATACCCCATCCATACTCCCATTCTCTCACACTTTCTCCTCACCATTTTGTTTCAGTTATTCCACATACATCCACTTTCGCACCCTCAAGCACCTGGACAATCTCTCTCTCTATCACCAATATTTTATCCAAATTTCCCATACAGGGTGTTGCATGAAATGTTTGACAAACTTCAGAAAGTTGTTCTTGGGGCAATTTTGAGTTAAGAATTGCTGCATCAACCTGGGCTAATTTCTCTTCTATTATGCTCAGGTTCTGTAGGGAATGGCAGCAGATTAGAGACTGGTATCGCAAAATTTTATCCCCTGCCACCACCACCAGACCGTTTATTTTTAAATCCCCTTGTAAAACTGTAGAGATATATCGGCAGGACAGTAAATAGTGATCCTACTCTGGTACTCTGTTTGGAATTTCAGAGAGAGAGATGATGATGCCACTGATTCATGGGGTTATCTTTAATTTAACAAGAAACACGTTACTTACCTCTCTATTCAGTTTGCACGAAAATTAATGTTTAAAAGACTGATATTATATTCACGAAATTTTCTTCTTAAAATTTAATAAGTAAATGTTTAATTTGAAGTGTGACGTCACTGGTGCATTATAGGAGCAACGTTGAGAGATGCTGGAGATGAGTGAAGATTTTATTCTTTACGGTGTTAGTCTACTTCTTATTATGGTAATTCTTATGCCTATGTGTTTATCAGTGTTTGCTGTCATTATCGAGAGGTGTAGTCGGCTGATGTAAGTTGTAATTATTAGCTATAAGGATGATATACGGCGGTGTGTATCTTCAGGTGCCCAAGATGTCCCTTTAAACTCAAGTAAGCAGTGCTACTTAAATCCCCTGATATTCACACCATGGGTTTAGGTTTTAAGGTCGAATGTGATCCTGTACATGGGCAGGCATAGTAGGTTAATTGGCTGGAAAAAATGAGGGGATGTGTGTAAAAACTGTAATGGGTAGTTTGTTTACATCGGGGATATAAACTCCGCGAGTCCCTTTAACTCTTGCAATCCCTGTGATGCCCTTTTCAGTTTATTCATAGTGCCAGAAGGCAATTTTATTCAACTTATGCAAAGTCTACTGCTATCGCAGGAGTTCAGTGAGGCTGTGCCTAACCCCTACACTTCCAGAAGTCTATACAAAGCTAAATATAATCATGAGATGGCATGAAAAAAAAAAATCCCTGCTCTGTGAGTTAAACTAGTGAAGACTGAAGGTATTAACATGTGTAGGAGAGACACTGGATAAAGCCTGATTGGAGATATAGTATATTTAACTGGAAGGACTGCATACCTTACATCCTTCATTAACCATTGCTGCTACCTTTAAATAAGAATTATCATACTGAAGGTAATTACTAGCAGCCTTCATTAACATATTACTGTACTGTAATTAGGAGAGAGGTTTCATAAGTTGATTGGAAGTCAGGAGACAGCAGGAATATACCATTACTGTTGAGGGGGATGAATTTGTGTGTAGGCTATGATATAGGAAGCATATCTCAGAATATGGATGTACAAGGTTAATCATATCTTGTATAGTACTTACACTTTCAGATTTGATAGCTTTTCCTTTTGTAATCTTTACTGAATGATGCAATCAGTTCATGATTACACATTATATAATCTCAGACTTCATCTGTGTCATTGTAGTTGGCTCACCTTGACAAATTTTAGTCCTTCTGCTGCTTAGTTCCTGTATCTAAGTGGCAGAATAAGACAGTATTATGGTTTTGCATCATCCCCATAGATCTTCATTGTGATTTGCATGATAATCTAGTCTTTATCCCTAGAAACAGCTCAGCATTCAAGGTGGAGAGATGCCAGGTTTTTGTCAGTTTAGGGTGGACATGTAGTCTATATGGTTTGTCTTTATTGTTTTATGTATTCATTATTATTATTTTTTACTGTGGATCAAATTTAGCGATTCATCTCTTCCGTTTATAAACCGGTACAACAGATAGGCTTTCATTCTCAGTTCTCACAGAAGGTATAACCAATGAGTACTGTACTGTCTTCCTGTGCAGTGTATATTTTGTCATTTGTACTCTCATTATAAGTTTCATTAAAGAATTTGTATCATATGTTTAGTTTCTGTGTCACTCAGTGTGTTAAGTTTATGTAATATATGGTTAATCGTTTAAGTCCTGCCGTTGGATAGCAGTTAAGTTCCAGTTTTTACTTTCTCCCTTTATATAAGTAGCAACTGCTCTATATTCTTTCCATAGCACTTGTTCATGATTAGCATTAAACTGCAGGCTTAGGTATTCCAAGTAGCTCAGGAAATTTCGAGATATCTCCTCCTAAAACGACATTAATAGGTACATGACAATTGAGTTTAGTCTGTGCATGTTGTTCAATTTCCCATTTTTTGTAACATGTAAAGAAATAAAATACAGTAGAAGTTTTAGCCAATATACTAGTGGGGCCGCGGTAGCATGGTCAGCATGGTGCTGGCCTGCTGATCAGGAGGACCCGGGTTCAAGTCCCGGTGTGATAGAGGTTTCTTTAAAATGTGGCTGAGGGAAGTTTGCGTAGCAGGCTTTCCTTAAAACCACAAGGCCCCTTACACTTCAGCTCACACACACCAAGACACTTACACACACTACTACATACACACACCAAGACACACACACACACTGCTACATACACACATCGACACACACACACACACACACTGCTACATACACACATAAAGACACACACAAGACACGTATATAGCCACAGCCACCTTCACACAGTAGACACACACTACTACATACACACATCAAGGCACACACGACACGTACACAGCCACCTTCACACAGCAGACACCACACACACACACAGGGAGAGGGAGACAGACACCACAGGCAGACAGAGAAGGGTATATACAAAACACAGGAAGTGAGAGAGGAGGGGGTTTTATTAAAAAGTCCAATTTTGGTATACCTCCTGTGGCAAAATTGATATAGCCCCCCCTTTAATATTTTTTGGATATTTTCATTTAGTGCCCCCCAGGCCCCAGACCCACTCGTCGTAGCAGGAAGGGACATGTCTCTTCCTGCTACGACACAGGTAAGGTCAGATAGGAATTACACCTGACCTGTCCGGTAATGTCCCCCCCAAAATCCCCCTTGGGTTAATCCCCGCTTACAATCTACCCCACCCCACCACACCTTTACCCCACCCTTTCACACACACAGGCATAAAAAGGAACCCTTGTATAATCAGTATGTCACTTCCTCTCACTATCTTGACCACTGAAGATGGTGGCAGTGTCCACCGAAACTGTTTGGTAATTATATTCTTCGTCTACAAGTGTGGGTTTTATTCACCGTCTTTGATTATCACGCAAGAGTGATTCATCCAGCCAATACTACGAGCTCTGTATCTTTTCATAGCCCTTCTTCGTGACTAGCATCGTATTCTAGTTATCTATAGTTACAACTGAGCATTCAAGTTGGAGGGATCACAACTTTAAGCAATTACAGTAAACAAACAAACAAAAAGCAAGTGTCGTCCTCTTGACCTCTCGTCTTCGCAGGAATGCAGCGGTGGCGCCATCTTGTGCGTGGAATGCGTGAAGTGCAGGATCTTGAGTGGAAGGAGCACGGAGCCACGGGAGACTTAATAATATTCGCTAGTCAGCCAGTCTAGAAGCCTGGGACATTTGCCTGAAATAATAATAATAATAGAAATAACAACGAAATCAGTCATATACATAATTCAATATCTTAGCCACTCGATCTGTCCATTCCGCCCCTTTAGTACGAGACGCATTTCTCTAAGCTATTTTTTCTAACATGGGAGGTTCGATACGTTTGATTGAGCCTATCCATAAGACTCCTAAAACTGAGTAAATGCCTCTGAAAGTTGCAAAATATAAAATATAAAACGTCTATATGATATAAAAACCTTTGTTCACCTCCGGGACTCGATCTGTGTTAGATAAGACTGGTTTGGTTAAGGTACGGTAGGGATGGGATTGTTGTGGCAGGGTGGGGTAGCGTTGGGTCGGTTATGGCCAGGTGGGGTAAGGTTGGGTTAGTTTTGGCAGGACGGCGTAGGATTAGGCCAGTTTTGGCAGGGTAGGATAGGACTGGGTCGGTTTTGGCAGGGTGGGGTAGGATTGGGTCAGTTTTGGCAGGATGGGGAAGGTTGGTCGTGTTTGGCAGGGTGGAGTAGGACAGGGTTGGTTTTGGCAGGGTGGGGTAGGATCGGGTCGGTTTTGACAGAGTGAGGTTAAATTGGGCTGATTATGCCGAGGTAGGGTAGGGATGGGTCGGTTATGGCAGGGTTGAATAGAGTTGGGTCGATTAGGGCAGGCGAGGGTAAGCATGGGAAGGTTATGGTTGCGTTGGGGAGGGGAGGATAGGTTATGGCAGGGTAGGATAGGGCTGGGTGGTGGGGGGTGGGGCTGGGTAGGGTAGTGTAGGGCTGGGTAAGGTAGGGTAGGGTAGGCTGAATCAGGGTAGTGTAGGGTACAGAAGAGAGGTGGGTATAACTGCCGTTTAGTTCCGTCATATCCAACGCCTAGTTTCACTCTGAAGTTATACTACACTGCCTCATCATATTTGGGGCGATCTTCTCCTACGATTTTTGTTCTTCTCCGCTTAGTTGTTCAGTCCTTCAGTTCATTCATGACCGCTTGGCTTTCCTTTTTATTTTTTTTTTATGCGTGGTGGAGCGCAGGTTGCACGAGGCTTGACCACCATTAGTCCAGAATATTTAAGAGTAGGCCACCAAACTACGCCCCTGGCAACGTCTACACGTCAAAACATCTGTCCACCTCTGGGACTTGAACCGCGGAGCGCTGGACGCAGAGCTCTCGGTCTGCGGATGTCACTTTTACTCTTTTGCTAGCTACTGACGATATCCTACAGTTTCAGAAACCTCT
>NW_027644423.1:0-4995 GCF_032717465.1 Coenobita brevimanus
TATATATATATATATATATATATATATATATATATATATATATATACGTAGGCTGCTTCCCCCAAGGAAAGGGAGGTAGGCGAGATAGGACGACACACTCCCCATATACTCATCCATTCAAACACATTGATTCGCATCTTAGCCCCAAAGGGGAGAACGGAAAGATCCTCACAGCACCACACCGCATAAGGTTCAACTACACAATGCAAGCAGTGACATCTGCAGCATGGCCCGACAGCAGAGCTGGTTTACCCCTGCCACATCATAACAGACCCATCCCATTATCCACACCTGACTTGATTAACTGATCAGATCAAATGTGGGAGAATATCTCCTCATGGCTGCATCATCACTTATTCATTCACAATTTCTCTCCACCCATTTCTGTCATGCACAACCACTCTTCCTTGTTCAACAGACATCCCTCTCGCATCCAGCGCTCTCTTCACACTGTTCATCCATCCTATTCGTGGTTGTCCTCTCAGCCTAACACCTCTCACATCAGATCTAGTTATCTTTTTCACCAATCGTTCATTATCCATTCTCTCCATATGCCTAAACCATCGCAACACCCTCTGCTCAACTTTATCAGCCATCTCCTGAACAACTCCAGTTCTCCTTTGCACTTCATCATTTCGCACTCGATCAGTACGCGTCACTCCACACATACTCCTCAGACACCTCATCTCCATTACATTCAAACTTTTCCTCTCTGCTACACCCATATTCCATGTTTCAGTCCCATATAACGCAGTCGGTACCACAACAGCCTCAAACAGCCTTCTCTTTACATCTGTTATAGGCGAACGACATCTAAACACTTTTTCATTCCTCCCAGCACCTTTCCTACTTCATTTATTCTAAACTTCATTTCTGCATCTATTCTTCCATCCACAGCAACATGTGACCCTATATATTAAAACACTCTACCTCCTCAAGCAACTCGCCATTCAAAATTATATTCATCCCCCTACCATCTACGAACCGCGTATACTTCATCATTTTACTCTTATTGTCATTTACTTTCAATTTCCTCCTTTCACACACCATTCCAGACTTCTCTACCAACTGTCTCAATCTCCCCTCTGAATCAGCCATCAGTGCAGTATGATCCGCAAAGAGCAGCTGCTTCAGATTCCACTCTCCACCATCAACATTCACCTGACTCAGACCTCCACCTAAAACTCTTGCATTCACCTCCCTTAAAACACCATCCATGTAAATATTAAACAATCAAGACGACATCACACATCCCTGTCGCAGCCTCACTCTCACGGGAAACCAATCACTCACAGCATTTCCCACTCTTACATAGGCTCTACTATTTACATAAAAACTCTTCACCCCTTTTAGTAACCTACCATCAAGTCCATACAATCTTAAAACAGTCCACAATGCCTCCCTATAAATTCTATCATACGCTTTCTTTAAATCCATGAATGCCCAAAACACATCCTTGCCTTTCGCTAAATACTTTTCACACACTTGTCTCACAGCAAACACCTGATCCATGCATCCCCTCCCTCTCCTAAAGCCACACTGCTCATCACCAATCACTCCCTCTGTACTCTCTTTAACTCTCATAGTTAACACTCTACCAAAAACCTTACCTACAACACTCAACAGACTTGTACCCCTAAAGCTAGTACATTCATACTTATCACCCTTGCTTTTATACAACGGGACCACACAAACACTTGCCCAGTCAATTGGCACCATACCTTTCACAAAGCACAGATTCAACAATCTTACTAACCAGTCAACAATAGCCACTCCACCACCCTTCAGGCATTCCACAGCACACCCATCCATACCTGCAGCTTTCCCTGTTTTTATCTCCATTACTGCCTTCTCCACTTCCTCCTTCGTGATCAAAGAATCATTCAACTCTCCCAACACATTTATTCCTTGCACCCTTCCATCAGCCACAATCTCAGCCACCCTTTCCTCCTCTACATTTAACAATCTTTCAAAATACTCTTCCCATCTCTTCCTTACTACATCCATCTCAATTAACATCCTTCCATCCTCTGCTTTTACTCGTTCTTCCTTCGCAGACTCTCCCTTTTGCACCCTTTTCACCTCCTTCCAAAACATTTTCTTATTCTGTTGAAAATTCTCTGTCAGCCACCTACCCCACCTCTCATGTGCTGCCACTTTAGCACCACGCAAAGCCCTTCTCACCCTATTCTTCTTTTCCTTATACCTTTCATATGACATCTCATCCATCCTCTGCAGCCACACTTCATATGCATGTCTCTTCTCAGCCACAGCCATACTTACTTTCTCGCACCACCATTCACCTCCTTTTCTTACACCACCACCCACACGTCTCACACCACACACCTCTTCTGCATGCCCCACTACAGCACTCTTAAACATCAGCCATTCCTCCTTCACACTGCCATTTTCCTGGTCTTTCACTGGGTTCCACTCATCTTTCAATTTCTCCTGATACTCTATCTTTTTCTCTCTTTTATCCAACTCACTCACTTTCAAACCCTCCCTGCCACACCTAACCCTCCTAGCTCTCACCCATCTCTTACCTACTCTTAACTTTCCCTCCACCAGGTAGTGGTCAGACATACCTCCACCCTCCCCTCTCAGAACTCTCACATCCAACAATCTTCCTATTACATTCCTAAACACAACCACATAGTCCATCAAAGGTCTATCAACAACCCTTCCACCCTCCTGTCTCACCCATGTATACTTATATGTTTCTTCTCAAACAGCGTATTTCCAATCACCATCTCTCGCTCAACACACATCGCTATATATATATATATATATATATATATATATATATATATATATATATATATATATATATATATATATACAGTTCCGGATTTGGGATGTGGGGGGCCTGGGACCTGTTTTGGTGGGGGGCCCATCCTAAGCATCAAATAAGGATGGAGCTAAGTGAAAATACATTTTTATCCCTCGCACTGTTGCGACGATATGCTCGCTCGCACGATACAACTTGCTCCCGACAACCTATGATACTGTTTTCAGAATTTGATGTTATTAAAGATCAGGTAAAAACGATACTTTCTGAAAAATCTCCACATTAATTAGCCCTGAATGAAAAAAACAGAGCAGCCCTGAAATGCACTAAACTCTGCCTAGCATATCACACAAAACAGAATAATCATGAGGCGAGAAAAAAATAAAATAAAATAACTCAAGTGTGCACTCACCACTCAACACTTGTATAGACTGTTCATTGAACGAACAGTTTCTAGTAATCTGGTCTAGTGGTGCTTTCCGCAATTTTCTAATGGAAAATTCTCTTATTAAATCATCAAAATCCAATGAGCGTAGGATGTCCGACTCAGTGCTCATGACTGTCAAATTCATAAGTCACTCCTGTGTCCTGCTTGTTCGAAGGCGATTCTTAATGAATTTCAGCTTGAAAAAAAAAAAAAAAGCTCAGCACTGGAGTTGCTCACCATTACAGCCAGGTACATTCTCAGAGCTATCTCTACATGGGGAAAATATCTAGCACATGCTTATCGCGGATAAGTTTGTAGAGAAATAGCTCATGGCTAACGTCGTTTGGCTCTTCGTCGGCATAATATTTGCAAAAACAGCAAACTGGATGAGCTGTTCAGGAAATGAAGTCTCAAGATCGTTGGGACAGACATCCAGTAATTTCTTAGCTGCTCTAGACAGCTCTTCAGAGGATAGCTTTGTCAGTCATCCGAAGCAGCCAAAGCGATCTGACATCAGTTCATACGCATGCAGCCGTTGGTTAAGAGAAGCTATGAACTGATTGATGACAGGAATGAAATCCTCTGACAGTGACAACAAGTGATTAAATAGGAACACTTGTTGGCGGCTGGCACCGGCTCCAGGGTGCCAGATTTGAAAGTGGGGATATAACCAAATTCTTCAATTTTCATTTCTAGATTCAGTTTTTCATTAATAATGATAATAATAATAATAATAATAATAATAATAATAATAATCTTTTTTTGTTTGTTTCTCAAAAGGGCCAGTTCATCCATAGGAATTCACAAGCTATATATATATATATATATATATATATATATATATATATATATATATATATATATATACTTATATATATATATATATATATATATATATATATATATATATATATATATATATATATATATATATATATATATATATACGTAGGCTGCTTCCCCAAGGAAAGGGAGGTAGGCGAGATAGGACGACACACTCCCCATATACTCATCCATTCAAACACATTGATTCGCATCTTAGCCCCAAAGAGGAGAACGGAAAGATCCTCACAGCACCACACCGCATAAGGTTCAACTACACAATGCAAGCAGTGACATCTGCAGCATGGCCCGACAGCAGAGCTGGTTTACCCCTGCCACATCATAACAGACCCATCCCATTATCCACACCTGACTTGATTAACTGATCAGATCAAATGTGGGAGAATATCTCCTCATGGCTGCATCATCACTTATTCATTCACAATTTCTCTCCACCCATTTCTGTCATGCACAACCACTCTTCCTTGTTCAACAGACATCCCTCTCGCATCCAGCGCTCTCTTCACACTGTTCATCCATCCTATTCGTGGTTGTCCTCTCAGCCTAACACCTCTCACATCAGATCTAGTTATCTTTTTCACCAATCGTTCATTATCCATTCTCTCCATATGCCTAAACCATCGCAACACCCTCTGCTCAACTTTATCAGCCATCTCCTGAACAACTCCAGTTCTCCTTTGCACTTCATCATTTCGCACTTTGCGATCAGTACAGCGTCACTCCACACATACTCCTCAGACACCTCATCTCCATTACATTCAAACTTTTCCTCTCTGCTACACCCATATTCCATGTTTCAGTCCCATATAACGCAGTCGGTACCACAACAGCCTCAAACAGCCTTCTCTTTACATCTGTTATAGGCGAACGACATCTAAACACTTTTTTCATTCCTCCCAGCACCTTTCCTACTTCATTTATTCTAAACTTCATT
>NW_027644424.1:0-14985 GCF_032717465.1 Coenobita brevimanus
CTTGTCTCACAGCAAACACCTGATCCATGCATCCCCTCCCTCTCCTAAAGCCACACTGCTCATCACCAATCACTCCCCTCTGTACTCTCTTTAACTCTCATAGTTAACACTCTACCAAAAACCTTACCTACAACACTCAACAGACTTGTACCCCTAAAGCTAGTACATTCATACTTATCACCCTTGCTTTTATACAACGGGACCACACAAACACTTGCCCAGTCAATTGGCACCATACCTTTCACAAAGCACAGATTCAACAATCTTACTAACCAGTCAACAATAGCCACTCCACCACCCTTCAGGCATTCCACAGCACACCCATCCATACCTGCAGCTTTCCCTGTTTTTATCTCCATTACTGCCTTCTCCACTTCCTCCTTCGTGATCAAAGAATCATTCAACTCTCCCAACACATTTATTCCTTGCACCCTTCCATCAGCCACAATCTCAGCCACCCTTTCCTCCTCTACATTTAACAATCTTTCAAAATACTCTTCCCATCTCTTCCTTACTACATCCATCTCAATTAACATCCTTCCATCCTCTGCTTTTACTCGTTCTTCCTTCGCAGACTCTCCCTTTTGCACCCTTTTCACCTCCTTCCAAAACATTTTCTTATTCTGTTGAAAATTCTCTGTCAGCCACCTACCCCACCTCTCATGTGCTGCCACTTTAGCACCACGCAAAGCCCTTCTCACCCTATTCTTCTTTTCCTTATACCTTTCATATGACATCTCATCCATCCTCTGCAGCCACACTTCATATGCATGTCTCTTCTCAGCCACAGCCATACTTACTTTCTCGCACCACCATTCACCTCCTTTTCTTACACCACCACCCACACGTCTCACACCACACACCTCTTCTGCATGCCCCACTACAGCACTCTTAAACATCAGCCATTCCTCCTTCACACTGCCATTTTCCTGGTCTTTCACTGGGTTCCACTCATCTTTCAATTTCTCCTGATACTCTATCTTTTTCTCTCTTTTATCCAACTCACTCACTTTCAAACCCTCCCTGCCACACCTAACCCTCCTAGCTCTCACCCATCTCTTACCTACTCTTAACTTTCCCTCCACCAGGTAGTGGTCAGACATACCTCCACCCTCCCCTCTCAGAACTCTCACATCCAACAATCTTCCTATTACATTCCTAAACACAACCACATAGTCCATCAAAGGTCTATCAACAACCCTTCCACCCTCCTGTCTCACCCATGTATACTTATATGTTTCTTCTCAAACAGCGTATTTCCAATCACCATCTCTCGCTCAACACACATCGCTATATATATATATATATATATATATATATATATATATATATATATATATATATATATATATATACAGTTCCGGATTTGGGATGTGGGGGGCCTGGGACCTGTTTTGGTGGGGGGCCCATCCTAAGCATCAAATAAGGATGGAGCTAAGTGAAAATACATTTTTATCCCTCGCACTGTTGCGACGATATGCTCGCTCGCACGATACAACTTGCTCCCGACAACCTATGATACTGTTTTCAGAATTTGATGTTATTAAAGATCAGGTAAAAACGATACTTTCTGAAAAATCTCCACATTAATTAGCCCTGAATGAAAAAAACAGAGCAGCCCTGAAATGCACTAAACTCTGCCTAGCATATCACACAAAACAGAATAATCATGAGGCGAGAAAAAAATAAAATAAAATAACTCAAGTGTGCACTCACCACTCAACACTTGTATAGACTGTTCATTGAACGAACAGTTTCTAGTAATCTGGTCTAGTGGTGCTTTCCGCAATTTTCTAATGGAAAATTCTCTTATTAAATCATCAAAATCCAATGAGCGTAGGATGTCCGACTCAGTGCTCATGACTGTCAAATTCATAAGTCACTCCTGTGTCCTGCTTGTTCGAAGGCGATTCTTAATGAATTTCAGCTTGAAAAAAAAAAAAAAAAAAAGCTCAGCACTGGAGTTGCTCACCATTACAGCCAGGTACATTCTCAGAGCTATCTCTACATGGGGAAAATATCTAGCACATGCTTATCGCGGATAAGTTTGTAGAGAAATAGCTCATGGCTAACGTCGTTTGGCTCTTCGTCGGCATAATATTTGCAAAAACAGCAAACTGGATGAGCTGTTCAGGAAATGAAGTCTCAAGATCGTTGGGACAGACATCCAGTAATTTCTTAGCTGCTCTAGACAGCTCTTCAGAGGATAGCTTTGTCAGTCATCCGAAGCAGCCAAAGCGATCTGACATCAGTTCATACGCATGCAGCCGTTGGTTAAGAGAAGCTATGAACTGATTGATGACAGGAATGAAATCCTCTGACAGTGACAACAAGTGATTAAATAGGAACACTTGTTGGCGGCTGGCACCGGCTCCAGGGTGCCAGATTTGAAAGTGGGGATATAACCAAATTCTTCAATTTTCATTTCTAGATTCAGTTTTTCATTAATAATGATAATAATAATAATAATAATAATAATAATAATAATAATCTTTTTTTGTTTGTTTCTCAAAAGGGCCAGTTCATCCATAGGGAATTCACAAGCTATATATATATATATATATATATATATATATATATATATATATATATATATATATATATATATATATATATATATATATATATATATATATATATATATATATATATATATATATATATATATATATATATACGTAGGCTGCTTCCCCAAGGAAAGGGAGGTAGGCGAGATAGGACGACACACTCCCCATATACTCATCCATTCAAACACATTGATTCGCATCTTAGCCCCAAAGGGGAGAACGGAAAGATCCTCACAGCACCACACCGCATAAGGTTCAACTACACAATGCAAGCAGTGACATCTGCAGCATGGCCCGACAGCAGAGCTGGTTTACCCCTGCCACATCATAACAGACCCATCCCATTATCCACACCTGACTTGATTAACTGATCAGATCAAATGTGGGAGAATATCTCCTCATGGCTGCATCATCACTTATTCATTCACAATTTCTCTCCACCCATTTCTGTCATGCACAACCACTCTTCCTTGTTCAACAGACATCCCTCTCGCATCCAGCGCTCTCTTCACACTGTTCATCCATCCTATTCGTGGTTGTCCTCTCAGCCTAACACCTCTCACATCAGATCTAGTTATCTTTTTCACCAATCGTTCATTATCCATTCTCTCCATATGCCTAAACCATCGCAACACCCTCTGCTCAACTTTATCAGCCATCTCCTGAACAACTCCAGTTCTCCTTTGCACTTCATCATTTCGCACTCGATCAGTACGCGTCACTCCACACATACTCCTCAGACACCTCATCTCCATTACATTCAAACTTTTCCTCTCTGCTACACCCATATTCCATGTTTCAGTCCCATATAACGCAGTCGGTACCACAACAGCCTCAAACAGCCTTCTCTTTACATCTGTTATAGGCGAACGACATCTAAACACTTTTTTCATTCCTCCCAGCACCTTTCCTACTTCATTTATTCTAAACTTCATTTCTGCATCTATTCTTCCATCCACAGCAACATGTGACCCTATATATTAAAACACTCTACCTCCTCAAGCAACTCGCCATTCAAAATTATATTCATCCCCCTACCATCTACGAACCGCGTATACTTCATCATTTTACTCTTATTGTCATTTACTTTCAATTTCCTCCTTTCACACACCATTCCAGACTTCTCTACCAACTGTCTCAATCTCCCCTCTGAATCAGCCATCAGTGCAGTATGATCCGCAAAGAGCAGCTGCTTCAGATTCCACTCTCCACCATCAACATTCACCTGACTCAGACCTCCACCTAAAACTCTTGCATTCACCTCCCTTAAAACACCATCCATGTAAATATTAAACAATCAAGACGACATCACACATCCCTGTCGCAGCCTCACTCTCACGGGAAACCAATCACTCACAGCATTTCCCACTCTTACATAGGCTCTACTATTTACATAAAAACTCTTCACCCCTTTTAGTAACCTACCATCAAGTCCATACAATCTTAAAACAGTCCACAATGCCTCCCTATAAATTCTATCATACGCTTTCTTTAAATCCATGAATGCCCAAAACACATCCTTGCCTTTCGCTAAATACTTTTCACACACTTGTCTCACAGCAAACACCTGATCCATGCATCCCCTCCCTCTCCTAAAGCCACACTGCTCATCACCAATCACTCCCCTCTGTACTCTCTTTAACTCTCATAGTTAACACTCTACCAAAAACCTTACCTACAACACTCAACAGACTTGTACCCCTAAAGCTAGTACATTCATACTTATCACCCTTGCTTTTATACAACGGGACCACACAAACACTTGCCCAGTCAATTGGCACCATACCTTTCACAAAGCACAGATTCAACAATCTTACTAACCAGTCAACAATAGCCACTCCACCACCCTTCAGGCATTCCACAGCACACCCATCCATACCTGCAGCTTTCCCTGTTTTTATCTCCATTACTGCCTTCTCCACTTCCTCCTTCGTGATCAAAGAATCATTCAACTCTCCCAACACATTTATTCCTTGCACCCTTCCATCAGCCACAATCTCAGCCACCCTTTCCTCCTCTACATTTAACAATCTTTCAAAATACTCTTCCCATCTCTTCCTTACTACATCCATCTCAATTAACATCCTTCCATCCTCTGCTTTTACTCGTTCTTCCTTCGCAGACTCTCCCTTTTGCACCCTTTTCACCTCCTTCCAAAACATTTTCTTATTCTGTTGAAAATTCTCTGTCAGCCACCTACCCCACCTCTCATGTGCTGCCACTTTAGCACCACGCAAAGCCCTTCTCACCCTATTCTTCTTTTCCTTATACCTTTCATATGACATCTCATCCATCCTCTGCAGCCACACTTCATATGCATGTCTCTTCTCAGCCACAGCCATACTTACTTTCTCGCACCACCATTCACCTCCTTTTCTTACACCACCACCCACACGTCTCACACCACACACCTCTTCTGCATGCCCCACTACAGCACTCTTAAACATCAGCCATTCCTCCTTCACACTGCCATTTTCCTGGTCTTTCACTGGGTTCCACTCATCTTTCAATTTCTCCTGATACTCTATCTTTTTCTCTCTTTTATCCAACTCACTCACTTTCAAACCCTCCCTGCCACACCTAACCCTCCTAGCTCTCACCCATCTCTTACCTACTCTTAACTTTCCCTCCACCAGGTAGTGGTCAGACATACCTCCACCCTCCCCTCTCAGAACTCTCACATCCAACAATCTTCCTATTACATTCCTAAACACAACCACATAGTCCATCAAAGGTCTATCAACAACCCTTCCACCCTCCTGTCTCACCCATGTATACTTATATGTTTCTTCTCAAACAGCGTATTTCCAATCACCATCTCTCGCTCAACACACATCGCTATATATATATATATATATATATATATATATATATATATATATATATATATATATATATATATATATATATATATACAGTTCCGGATTTGGGATGTGGGGGCCTGGGACCTGTTTTGGTGGGGGGCCCATCCTAAGCATCAAATAAGGATGGAGCTAAGTGAAAATACATTTTTATCCCTCGCACTGTTGCGACGATATGCTCGCTCGCACGATACAACTTGCTCCCGACAACCTATGATACTGTTTTCAGAATTTGATGTTATTAAAGATCAGGTAAAAACGATACTTTCTGAAAAATCTCCACATTAATTAGCCCTGAATGAAAAAAACAGAGCAGCCCTGAAATGCACTAAACTCTGCCTAGCATATCACACAAAACAGAATAATCATGAGGCGAGAAAAAAAATAAAATAAAATAACTCAAGTGTGCACTCACCACTCAACACTTGTATAGACTGTTCATTGAACGAACAGTTTCTAGTAATCTGGTCTAGTGGTGCTTTCCGCAATTTTCTAATGGAAAATTCTCTTATTAAATCATCAAAATCCAATGAGCGTAGGATGTCCGACTCAGTGCTCATGACTGTCAAATTCATAAGTCACTCCTGTGTCCTGCTTGTTCGAAGGCGATTCTTAATGAATTTCAGCTTGAAAAAAAAAAAAAAAAAGCTCAGCACTGGAGTTGCTCACCATTACAGCCAGGTACATTCTCAGAGCTATCTCTACATGGGGAAAATATCTAGCACATGCTTATCGCGGATAAGTTTGTAGAGAAATAGCTCATGGCTAACGTCGTTTGGCTCTTCGTCGGCATAATATTTGCAAAAACAGCAAACTGGATGAGCTGTTCAGGAAATGAAGTCTCAAGATCGTTGGGACAGACATCCAGTAATTTCTTAGCTGCTCTAGACAGCTCTTCAGAGGATAGCTTTGTCAGTCATCCGAAGCAGCCAAAGCGATCTGACATCAGTTCATACGCATGCAGCCGTTGGTTAAGAGAAGCTATGAACTGATTGATGACAGGAATGAAATCCTCTGACAGTGACAACAAGTGATTAAATAGGAACACTTGTTGGCGGCTGGCACCGGCTCCAGGGTGCCAGATTTGAAAGTGGGGATATAACCAAATTCTTCAATTTTCATTTCTAGATTCAGTTTTTCATTAATAATGATAATAATAATAATAATAATAATAATAATAATAATAATCTTTTTTTGTTTGTTTCTCAAAAGGGCCAGTTCATCCATAGGAATTCACAAGCTATATATATATATATATATATATATATATATATATATATATATATATATATATATATATATATATATATATATATATATATATATATATATATATATATATATATATATATATATATATATATATATATATATATACGTAGGCTGCTTCCCCCAAGGAAAGGGAGGTAGGCGAGATAGGACGACACACTCCCCATATACTCATCCATTCAAACACATTGATTCGCATCTTAGCCCCAAAGAGGAGAACGGAAAGATCCTCACAGCACCACACCGCATAAGGTTCAACTACACAATGCAAGCAGTGACATCTGCAGCATGGCCCGACAGCAGAGCTGGTTTACCCCTGCCACATCATAACAGACCCATCCCATTATCCACACCTGACTTGATTAACTGATCAGATCAAATGTGGGAGAATATCTCCTCATGGCTGCATCATCACTTATTCATTCACAATTTCTCTCCACCCATTTCTGTCATGCACAACCACTCTTCCTTGTTCAACAGACATCCCTCTCGCATCCAGCGCTCTCTTCACACTGTTCATCCATCCTATTCGTGGTTGTCCTCTCAGCCTAACACCTCTCACATCAGATCTAGTTATCTTTTTCACCAATCGTTCATTATCCATTCTCTCCATATGCCTAAACCATCGCAACACCCTCTGCTCAACTTTATCAGCCATCTCCTGAACAACTCCAGTTCTCCTTTGCACTTCATCATTTCGCACTCGATCAGTACGCGTCCTCCACACATACTCCCTCAGACACCTCATCTCCATTACATTCAAACTTTTCCTCTCTGCTACACCCATATTCCATGTTTCAGTCCCATATAACGCAGTCGGTACCACAACAGCCTCAAACAGCCTTCTCTTTACATCTGTTATAGGCGAACGACATCTAAACACTTTTTTCATTCCTCCCAGCACCTTTCCTACTTCATTTATTCTAAACTTCATTTCTGCATCTATTCTTCCATCCACAGCAACATGTGACCCTATATATTAAAACACTCTACCTCCTCAAGCAACTCGCCATTCAAAATTATATTCATCCCCCTACCATCTACGAACCGCGTATACTTCATCATTTTACTCTTATTGTCATTTACTTTCAATTTCCTCCTTTCACACACCATTCCAGACTTCTCTACCAACTGTCTCAATCTCCCCTCTGAATCAGCCATCAGTGCAGTATGATCCGCAAAGAGCAGCTGCTTCAGATTCCACTCTCCACCATCAACATTCACCTGACTCAGACCTCCACCTAAAACTCTTGCATTCACCTCCCTTAAAACACCATCCATGTAAATATTAAACAATCAAGACGACATCACACATCCCTGTCGCAGCCTCACTCTCACGGGAAACCAATCACTCACAGCATTTCCCACTCTTACATAGGCTCTACTATTTACATAAAAACTCTTCACCCCTTTTAGTAACCTACCATCAAGTCCATACAATCTTAAAACAGTCCACAATGCCTCCCTATAAATTCTATCATACGCTTTCTTTAAATCCATGAATGCCCAAAACACATCCTTGCCTTTCGCTAAATACTTTTCACACACTTGTCTCACAGCAAACACCTGATCCATGCATCCCCTCCCTCTCCTAAAGCCACACTGCTCATCACCAATCACTCCCTCTGTACTCTCTTTAACTCTCATAGTTAACACTCTACCAAAAACCTTACCTACAACACTCAACAGACTTGTACCCCTAAAGCTAGTACATTCATACTTATCACCCTTGCTTTTATACAACGGGACCACACAAACACTTGCCCAGTCAATTGGCACCATACCTTTCACAAAGCACAGATTCAACAATCTTACTAACCAGTCAACAATAGCCACTCCACCACCCTTCAGGCATTCCACAGCACACCCATCCATACCTGCAGCTTTCCCTGTTTTTATCTCCATTACTGCCTTCTCCACTTCCTCCTTCGTGATCAAAGAATCATTCAACTCTCCCAACACATTTATTCCTTGCACCCTTCCATCAGCCACAATCTCAGCCACCCTTTCCTCCTCTACATTTAACAATCTTTCAAAATACTCTTCCCATCTCTTCCTTACTACATCCATCTCAATTAACATCCTTCCATCCTCTGCTTTTACTCGTTCTTCCTTCGCAGACTCTCCCTTTTGCACCCTTTTCACCTCCTTCCAAAACATTTTCTTATTCTGTTGAAAATTCTCTGTCAGCCACCTACCCCACCTCTCATGTGCTGCCACTTTAGCACCACGCAAAGCCCTTCTCACCCTATTCTTCTTTTCCTTATACCTTTCATATGACATCTCATCCATCCTCTGCAGCCACACTTCATATGCATGTCTCTTCTCAGCCACAGCCATACTTACTTTCTCGCACCACCATTCACCTCCTTTTCTTACACCACCACCCACACGTCTCACACCACACACCTCTTCTGCATGCCCCACTACAGCACTCTTAAACATCAGCCATTCCTCCTTCACACTGCCATTTTCCTGGTCTTTCACTGGGTTCCACTCATCTTTCAATTTCTCCTGATACTCTATCTTTTTCTCTCTTTTATCCAACTCACTCACTTTCAAACCCTCCCTGCCACACCTAACCCTCCTAGCTCTCACCCATCTCTTACCTACTCTTAACTTTCCCTCCACCAGGTAGTGGTCAGACATACCTCCACCCTCCCCTCTCAGAACTCTCACATCCAACAATCTTCCTATTACATTCCTAAACACAACCACATAGTCCATCAAAGGTCTATCAACAACCCTTCCACCCTCCTGTCTCACCCATGTATACTTATATGTTTCTTCTCAAACAGCGTATTTCCAATCACCATCTCTCGCTCAACACACATCGCTATATATATATATATATATATATATATATATATATATATATATATATATATATATATATATATATATATATATATACAGTTCCGGATTTGGGATGTGGGGGCCTGGGACCTGTTTTGGTGGGGGGCCCATCCTAAGCATCAAATAAGGATGGAGCTAAGTGAAAATACATTTTTATCCCTCGCACTGTTGCGACGATATGCTCGCTCGCACGATACAACTTGCTCCCGACAACCTATGATACTGTTTTCAGAATTTGATGTTATTAAAGATCAGGTAAAAACGATACTTTCTGAAAAATCTCCACATTAATTAGCCCTGAATGAAAAAAACAGAGCAGCCCTGAAATGCACTAAACTCTGCCTAGCATATCACACAAAACAGAATAATCATGAGGCGAGAAAAAAAATAAAATAAAATAACTCAAGTGTGCACTCACCACTCAACACTTGTATAGACTGTTCATTGAACGAATAGTTTCTAGTAATCTGGTCTAGTGGTGCTTTCCGCAATTTTCTAATGGAAAATTCTCTTATTAAATCATCAAAATCCAATGAGCGTAGGATGTCCGACTCAGTGCTCATGACTGTCAAATTCATAAGTCACTCCTGTGTCCTGCTTGTTCGAAGGCGATTCTTAATGAATTTCAGCTTGAAAAAAAAAAAAAGCTCAGCACTGGAGTTGCTCACCATTACAGCCAGGTACATTCTCAGAGCTATCTCTACATGGGGAAAATATCTAGCACATGCTTATCGCGGATAAGTTTGTAGAGAAATAGCTCATGGCTAACGTCGTTTGGCTCTTCGTCGGCATAATATTTGCAAAAACAGCAAACTGGATGAGCTGTTCAGGAAATGAAGTCTCAAGATCGTTGGGACAGACATCCAGTAATTTCTTAGCTGCTCTAGACAGCTCTTCAGAGGATAGCTTTGTCAGTCATCCGAAGCAGCCAAAGCGATCTGACATCAGTTCATACGCATGCAGCCGTTGGTTAAGAGAAGCTATGAACTGATTGATGACAGGAATGAAATCCTCTGACAGTGACAACAAGTGATTAAATAGGAACACTTGTTGGCGGCTGGCACCGGCTCCAGAGTGCCAGATTTGAAAGTGGGGATATAACCAAATTCTTCAATTTTCATTTCTAGATTCAGTTTTTCATTAATAATGATAATAATAATAATAATAATAATAATAATAATAATAATCTTTTTTTGTTTGTTTCTCAAAAGGGCCAGTTCATCCATAGGGAATTCACAAGCTATCTATATCTATATATATATATATATATATCTATATATATATATATATATATATATATATATATATATATATATATATATATATATATATATATATATATATATATATATATATATATATATATATATATACGTAGGCTGCTTCCCCCAAGGAAAGGGAGGTAGGCGAGATAGGACGACACACTCCCCATATACTCATCCATTCAAACACATTGATTCGCATCTGAGCCCCAAAGGGGAGAACGGAAAGATCCTCACAGCACCACACCGCATAAGGTTCAACTACACAATGCAAGCAGTGACATCTGCAGCATGGCCCGACAGCAGAGCTGGTTTACCCCTGCCACATCATAACAGACCCATCCCATTATCCACACCTGACTTGATTAACTGATCAGATCAAATGTGGGAGAATATCTCCTCATGGCTGCATCATCACTTATTCATTCACAATTTCTCTCCACCCATTTCTGTCATGCACAACCACTCTTCCTTGTTCAACAGACATCCCTCTCGCATCCAGCGCTCTCTTCACACTGTTCATCCATCCTATTCGTGGTTGTCCTCTCAGCCTAACACCTCTCACATCAGATCTAGTTATCTTTTTCACCAATCGTTCATTATCCATTCTCTCCATATGCCTAAACCATCGCAACACCCTCTGCTCAACTTTATCAGCCATCTCCTGAACAACTCCAGTTCTCCTTTGCACTTCATCATTTCGCACTCGATCAGTACGCGTCACTCCACACATACTCCTCAGACACCTCATCTCCATTACATTCAAACTTTTCCTCTCTGCTACACCCATATTCCATGTTTCAGTCCCATATAACGCAGTCGGTACCACAACAGCCTCAAACAGCCTTCTCTTTACATCTGTTATAGGCGAACGACATCTAAACACTTTTTTCATTCCTCCCAGCACCTTTCCTACTTCATTTATTCTAAACTTCATTTCTGCATCTATTCTTCCATCCACAGCAACATGTGACCCTATATATTAAAACACTCTACCTCCTCAAGCAACTCGCCATTCAAAATTATATTCATCCCCCTACCATCTACGAACCGCGTATACTTCATCATTTTACTCTTATTGTCATTTACTTTCAATTTCCTCCTTTCACACACCATTCCAGACTTCTCTACCAACTGTCTCAATCTCCCCTCTGAATCAGCCATCAGTGCAGTATGATCCGCAAAGAGCAGCTGCTTCAGATTCCACTCTCCACCATCAACATTCACCTGACTCAGACCTCCACCTAAAACTCTTGCATTCACCTCCCTTAAAACACCATCCATGTAAATATTAAACAATCAAGACGACATCACACATCCCTGTCGCAGCCTCACTCTCACGGGAAACCAATCACTCACAGCATTTCCCACTCTTACATAGGCTCTACTATTTACATAAAAACTCTTCACCCTTTTTAGTAACCTACCATCAAGTCCATACAATCTTAAAACAGTCCACAATGCCTCCCTATAAATTCTATCATACGCTTTCTTTAAATCCATGAATGCCCAAAACACATCCTTGCCTTTCGCTAAATACTTTTCACACACTTGTCTCACAGCAAACACCTGATCCATGCATCCCCTCCCTCTCCTAAAGCCACACTGCTCATCACCAATCACTCCCTCTGTACTCTCTTTAACTCTCATAGTTAACACTCTACCAAAAACCTTACCTACAACACTCAACAGACTTGTACCCCTAAAGCTAGTACATTCATACTTATCACCCTTGCTTTTATACAACGGGACCACACAAACACTTGCCCAGTCAATTGGCACCATACCTTTCACAAAGCACAGATTCAACAATCTTACTAACCAGTCAACAATAGCCACTCCACCACCCTTCAGGCATTCCACAGCACACCCATCCATACCTGCAGCTTTCCCTGTTTTTATCTCCATTACTGCCTTCTCCACTTCCTCCTTCGTGATCAAAGAATCATTCAACTCTCCCAACACATTTATTCCTTGCACCCTTCCATCAGCCACAATCTCAGCCACCCTTTCCTCCTCTACATTTAACAATCTTTCAAAATACTCTTCCCATCTCTTCCTTACTACATCCATCTCAATTAACATCCTTCCATCCTCTGCTTTTACTCGTTCTTCCTTCGCAGACTCTCCCTTTTGCACCCTTTTCACCTCCTTCCAAAACATTTTCTTATTCTGTTGAAAATTCTCTGTCAGCCACCTACCCCACCTCTCATGTGCTGCCACTTTAGCACCACGCAAAGCCCTTCTCACCCTATTCTTCTTTTCCTTATACCTTTCATATGACATCTCATCCATCCTCTGCAGCCACACTTCATATGCATGTCTCTTCTCAGCCACAGCCATACTTACTTTCTCGCACCACCATTCACCTCCTTTTCTTACACCACCACCCACACGTCTCACACCACACACCTCTTCTGCATGCCCCACTACAGCACTCTTAAACATCAGCCATTCCTCCTTCACACTGCCATTTTCCTGGTCTTTCACTGGGTTCCACTCATCTTTCAATTTCTCCTGATACTCTATCTTTTTCTCTCTTTTATCCAACTCACTCACTTTCAAACCCTCCCTGCCACACCTAACCCTCCTAGCTCTCACCCATCTCTTACCTACTCTTAACTTTCCCTCCACCAGGTAGTGGTCAGACATACCTCCACCCTCCCCTCTCAGAACTCTCACATCCAACAATCTTCCTATTACATTCCTAAACACAACCACATAGTCCATCAAAGGTCTATCAACAACCCTTCCACCCTCCTGTCTCACCCATGTATACTTATATGTTTCTTCTCAAACAGCGTATTTCCAATCACCGTCTCTCGCTCAACACACATCGCTATATATATATATATATATATATATATATATATATATATATATATATATATACAGTTCCGGATTTGGGATGTGGGGGGCCTGGGACCTGTTTTGGTGGGGGGCCCATCCTAAGCATCAAATAAGGATGGAGCTAAGTGAAAATACATTTTTATCCCTCGCACTGTTGCGACGATATGCTCGCTCGCACGATACAACTTGCTCCCGACAACCTATGATACTGTTTTCAGAATTTGATGTTATTAAAGATCAGGTAAAAACGATACTTTCTGAAAAATCTCCACATTAATTAGCCCTGAATGAAAAAAACAGAGCAGCCCTGAAATGCACTAAACTCTGCCTAGCATATCACACAAAACAGAATAATCATGAGGCGAGAAAAAAAATAAAATAAAATAACTCAAGTGTGCACTCACCACTCAACACTTGTATAGACTGTTCATTGAACGAACAGTTTCTAGTAATCTGGTCTAGTGGTGCTTTCCGCAATTTTCTAATGGAAAATTCTCTTATTAAATCATCAAAATCCAATGAGCGTAGGATGTCCGACTCAGTGCTCATGACTGTCAAATTCATAAGTCACTCCTGTGTCCTGCTTGTTCGAAGGCGATTCTTAATGAATTTCAGCTTGAAAAAAAAAAAAAAAAAAGCTCAGCACTGGAGTTGCTCACCATTACAGCCAGGTACATTCTCAGAGCTATCTCTACATGGGGAAAATATCTAGCACATGCTTATCGCGGATAAGTTTGTAGAGAAATAGCTCATGGCTAACGTCGTTTGGCTCTTCGTCGGCATAATATTTGCAAAAACAGCAAACTGGATGAGCTGTTCAGGAAATGAAGTCTCAAGATCGTTGGGACAGACATCCAGTAGTTTCTTAGCTGCTCTAGACAGCTCTTCAGAGGATAGCTTTGTCAGTCATCCGAAGCAGCCAAAGCGATCTGACATCAGTTCATACGCATGCAGCCGTTGGTTAAGAGAAGCTATGAACTGATTGATGACAGGAATGAAATCCTCTGACAGTGACAACAAGTGATTAAATAGGAACACTTGTTGGCGGCTGGCACCGGCTCCAGGGTGCCAGATTTGAAAGTGGGGATATAACCAAATTCTTCAATTTTCATTTCTAGATTCAGTTTTTCATTAATAATGATAATAATAATAATAATAATAATAATAATAATAATCTTTTTTTGTTTGTTTCTCAAAAGGGCCAGTTCATCCATAGGGAATTCACAAGCTATATATATATATATATATATATATATATATATATATATATATATATATATATATATACTATATATATATATATATATATATATATATATA
>NW_027644425.1:0-4995 GCF_032717465.1 Coenobita brevimanus
GGCAACATAAATAACGCAGTGTACGTTCACTCTTCGGAAAACGACCATAGAATCGACTGGAATTCTAGCCAAATATTGTACAAATGTAGTAACTATAAGAAAAGTAGGATTGTGGAAGCTGTATGTATAGAGAGATATAAAAATTTTAACCATAGTGAAGGAATGTATAAATTAGATCCTGTGATGAGAGGATTAGTGGCAAGATCCTTGCCACCCCTTGCAATCCCTCACTCAGGTCGTGGACAGAGTAGAAGGAGAGTCTGGTGAGGTCACATCAGGTGTGGCTGGGAAAACGTGTCCTCACCCTGCATATAAGCAGCTTCTCAGCATTTGTATGTACCACTCTTGGTCTGTAGATCCACTGAAGAGGGCGACAGTTGTCGCCGAAACTGTTTGGAATACATCTTTTTTCGTCTGCCACTGTGGGTTTTTGTATCCTATTTCATGGTCACGATAGTGTGACTCTTCAGCCGTCATGGATCCCACGATAAGACACACATTCTTCCACTTCTTTTTGGTCACTTTCCCCCATCTTGTGGCCTGCTTTCGTCGTTATGAGAAGCTGCTTATCTCCGTAAAAAGCAAGAAACTCCAGCAACATTTCCTCACCGATTGCCTTCATGAACAAGTGGTGCCCAGATCTTTCAGACCTTCTCTCTTCAGGCAGCAACACGACCCCTTCCCTGATTTTGCACGGATGTTACTGAAGGACGGTATACGCAACGTGAAGAGAGAAATTGATGAAACATACTACCATCTAAGACGTACTTTGAGTTTCCTCAAGCAACAACTGCCAAGTGATTTATTTCAAGCAATATGTGAAACAACTGATAAGAAATGTAACAGAGAAACTTATTTCCCACGTATCCAACTGCAAGAAAAACTTAGTGATTTGTGTAACCAACGTCCGTGGAGTATGTGTATGTTACTGAATTCCATCTTAAATCTTTCTACGTATGTACTGAGTCGTGTCGAGGAGCAAGTTTTAAATTTAGATTTGTCCTTTGCCTTGAAACCAGGAAAGGATGTAGCACTTGATTATGTTTCTTCTACCTTTAACAGCAAGCTGGATATCCCGTGCCTTACTGGTTTAATAATTAGCAGTTTCATGGGAAATTTTTAATCCAGTGACTCCATACCACGACGTTTTCGTTTGGCCCTTGAAAGTCTCAAGAAAAATAATTCTATTCTTATTACAAAAGCGGACAAAAGTAATTGTGTGGTCATTTTAGACAAACCTGATTATGTGGAAAAGATGGACCACCTGTTGAGTGATGCCACTACTTACGAAAAACTTGTGTCATCCCCTCTCAAGAGGTTAGCCACAGACTTTAATAAGAAAGTCAAAAGCCTTTTCAAGGATATGCCAAACATTGATGCAAGTAAGTTCATACAAATTAACCCAAAATTACCTTACATTTATGGGTTACCAAAGACCCATAAACCACAGATTCCCCTTCGTCCTATCATCTCACAGTGTGGCTCATTCACTTACAAACTTTCAAAATTTCTAGCGAACAAATCAGCACCATTGGTTGGCACATTCTCTAGATCCCATGTCCAAAACTCTACTGATTTTATTGATAAGATTAAGTCTCTCAGTTTCTCCAGTGGAAGGATGGTCAGTTTTGATGTAGATTCGCTTTTTACTAAAGTCCCTATTGAAGATGTAATTAGTTTCTTGAAAGAAAAATTACCTAAATTGTAACATTGATCTCGGCATGCCACATGATGTCTTTCTCCACCTTATTAGCCTATGTGTGCAGTGCAATGCATTTTCTTTTGGTGATCAGTTTTTCATGCAAAAGTTTGGTATGGGTATGGGCTCGCCCCTCTCTCCAATTCTTAGTAACCTGTACATGGAATATTTTGAATCCAACCTTCTTACCACCATATCTCCTCAAAATTTAATTTGGTATAGGTTTGTTGATGATGTGTTTTCATTTTGGCCAGACGTATACGCTAACTTTGACGAGTTTCTTACCAATTTAAATGCACTGCTTCCCTCAAATTAAATTTAAAGTTGAATGGGAAAATAATGGTTCCCTTCCGTTTTTAGATGAATTTGTGCACAGGAATGAACTTGGGACACTTAGCTTTTCTGTATACAGGAAACCAACCCAGTGCAATTTGTATATACATTATTATTCATATCACCACACTTCCACTAAAATGTCAGTTATTTATTCTATGTTCCTTAGAGCACTCAGAATTAGTAGTCCCCAGCATCTGGATACGGAAAACGCCAAGATATGGAAAATATTTTTAGATCTAAAATATCCCAGTTGGTTTATAAGGCAAGCGTATTTTAAAGCAAGAAAAGCCTTTTTTGTACGTAGACCAACATCACAGAGTTAGCAAAATAAGCCATACATCACGGTTCCGTATGTGTCAAATCTCAGCTTGGTGAAGTCTGTGAGTCATGATTTGGATGTAAACATTGCATTTAGATATACGTCCACCTTAAGACCAATGCTGGTAAAGAATAAATCCTTTAGTAAGGAAACTGCAGGGGTATACAAAATTCCATGTAGAGACTGTGATTTGGTTTATATTGGTGAAACTGGAAGGGATTTGGACACTCGCATTAAGGAACACAAGTATGCTTGTAAGATAGGCAACATAAATAACGCAGTGTACGTTCACTCTTCGGAAAACGACCATAGAATCGACTGGAATTCTAGCCAAATATTGTACAAATGTAGTAACTATAAGAAAAGTAGGATTGTGGAAGCTGTATGTATAGAGAGATATAAAAATTTTAACCATAGTGAAGGAATGTATAAATTAGATCCTGTGATGAGAGGATTAGTGGCAAGATCCTTGCCGCCCCTTGCAATCCCTCACTCAGGTCGTGGACAGAGTAGAAGGAGAGTCTGGTGAGGTCACATCAGGTGTGGTTGGGAAAACGTGTCCTCACCCTGCATACAAGCAGCTTCTCAGCATTTGTATGTACCACTCTTGGTCTGTAGATCCACTGAAGAGGGCGACAGTTGTCGCCGAAACTGTTTGGAATACATCTTTTTTCGTCTGCCAGTGTGGGTTTTTGTATCCTATTTCATGGTCACGATAGTGTGACTCTTCAGCCGTCATGGATCCCACGATAAGACACACATTCTTCCACTTCTTTTTGGTCACTTTCCCCCATCTTGTGGCCTGCTTTCGTCGTTATGAGAAGCTGCTTATCTCCGTAAAAAGCAAGAAACTACAGCAACATTTCCTCACCGATTGCCTTCATGAACAAGTGGTGCCCAGATCTTTCAGACCTTCTCTCTTCAGGCAGCAACACGACCCCTTCCCTGATTCTGCACGGATGTTACTGAAGGACGGTATACGCAACGTGAAGAGAGAAATTGATGAAACATACTACCATCTAAGACGTACTTTGAGTTTCCTCAAGCAACAACTGCCAAGTGATTTATTTCAAGCAATATGTGAAACAGCTGATAAGAAATGTAACAGAGAAACTTATTTCCCACGTATCCAACTGCAAGAAAAACTTAGTGATTTGTGTAACCAACGTCCGTGGAGTATGTGTATGTTACTGAATTCCATCTTAAATCTTTCTACGTATGTACTGAGTCGTGTCGAGGAGCAAGTTTTAAATTTAGATTTGTCCTTTGCCTTGAAACCAGGAAATGATGTAGCACTTGATTATGTTTCTTCTACCTTTAACAGCAAGCTGGATATCCCGTGCCTTACTGGTTTAATAATTAGCAGTTTCATGGGAAATTTTTAATCCAATGACTCCATACCACGACGTTTTCGTTTGGCCCTTGAAAGTCTCAAGAAAAATAATTCTGTTCTTATTACAAAAGCGGACAAAAGTAATTGTGTGGTCATTTTAGACAAACCTGATTATGTGGAAAAGATGGACCACCTGTTGAGTGATGCCACTACTTACGAAAAACTTGTGTCATCCCCTCTCAAGAGGTTAGCCACAGACTTTAATAAGAAAGTCAAAAGCCTTTTCAAGGATATGCCAAACATTGATGCAAGTAAGTTCATACAAATTAATCCAAAATTACCTTACATTTATGGGTTACCAAAGACCCATAAACCACAGATTCCCCTTCGTCCTATCATCTCTCAGTGTGGCTCATTCACTTACAAACTTTCAAAATTTCTAGCGAACAAATCAGCACCATTGGTTGGCACATTCTCTAGATCCCATGTCCAAAACTCTACTAATTTTATTGATAAGATTAAGTCTCTCAGTTTCTCCAGTGGAAGGATGGTCAGTTTTGATGTAGATTCGCTTTTTACTAAAGTCCCTATTGAAGATGTAATTAGTTTCTTGAAAGAAAAATTACCTAAATTGTAACATTGATCTCGGCATGCCACATGATGTCTTTCTCCACCTTATTAGCCTATGTGTGCAGTGCAATGCATTTTCTTTTGGTGATCAGTTTTTCATGCAAAAGTTTGGTATGGGTATGGGCTCGCCCCTCTCTCCAATTCTTAGTAACCTGTACATGGAATATTTTGAATCCAACCATCTTACCACCATATCTCCTCAAAATTTAATTTGGTGTAGGTATGTTGATGATGTGTTTTCATTTTGGCCAGACGTATACGCTAACTTTGACGATTTTCTTACCAAATTAAATGCACTGCTTCCCTCAATTAAATTTAAAGTTGAATGGGAAAATAATGGTTCCCTTCCGTTTTTAGATGAATTTCTGCACAGGAATGAACTTGGGACACTTAGCTTTTCTGTATACAGGAAACCAACCCAGTGCAATTTGTATATACATTATTATTCATATCACCACACTTCCACTAAAATGTCAGTTATTTATTCTATGTTCCTTAGAGCACTCAGAATTAGTAGTCCCCAGCATCTGGATACGGAAAACGCCAAGATATGGAAAATATTTTTAGATCTAAAATATCCCAGTTGGTTTATAAGGCAAGCGTATTTTAAAGCAAGAAAAGCCTTTTTGTACCTAGACCAACATCACAGAGTTAGCAAAATAAGCCATACATCACGGT
>NW_027644426.1:0-4995 GCF_032717465.1 Coenobita brevimanus
CTATTTCATGGTCACGATAGTGTGACTCTTCAGCCGTCATGGATCCCACGATAAGACACACATTCTTCCACTTCTTTTTGGTCACTTTCCCCCATCTTGTGGCCTGCTTTCGTCGTTATGAGAAGCTGCTTATCTCCGTAAAAAGCAAGAAACTCCAGCAACATTTCCTCACCGATTGCCTTCATGAACAAGTGGTGCCCAGATCTTTCAGACCTTCTCTCTTCAGGCAGCAACACGACCCCTTCCCTGATTCTGCACGGATGTTACTGAAGGACGGTATACGCAACGTGAAGAGAGAAATTGATGAAACATACTACCATCTAAGACGTACTTTGAGTTTCCTCAAGCAACAACTGCCAAGTGATTTATTTCAAGCAATATGTGAAACAGCTGATAAGAAATGTAACAGAGAAACTTATTTCCCACGTATCCAACTGCAAGAAAAACTTAGTGATTTGTGTAACCAACGTCCGTGGAGTATGTGTATGTTACTGAATTTCATCTTAAATCTTTCTACGTATGTACTGAGTCGTGTCGAGGAGCAAGTTTTAAATTTAGATTTGTCCTTTGCCTTGAAACCAGGAAATGATGTAGCACTTAATTATGTTTCTTCTACCTTTAACAGCAAGCTGGATATCCCGTGCCTTACTGGTTTAATAATTAGCAGTTTCATAGGATATTTTTAATCCAATGACTCCATACCACGACGTTTTCGTTTGGCCCTTGAAAGTCTCAAGAAAAATAATTCTGTTCTTATTACAAAAGCGGACAAAAGTAATTGTGTGGTCATTTTAGACAAACCTGATTATGTGGAAAAGATGGACCACCTGTTGAGTGATGCCACTACTTACGAAAAACTTGTGTCATCCCCTCTCAAGAGGTTAGCCACAGACTTTAATAAGAAAGTCAAAAGCCTTTTCAAGGATATGCCAAACATTGATGCAAGTAAGTTCATACAAATTAATCCAAAATTACCTTACATTTATGGGTTACCAAAGACTCATAAACCACAGATTCCCCTTCGTCCTATCATCTCACAGTGTGGCTCATTCACTTACAAACTTTCAAAACTTCTAGCGAACAAATCAGCACCATTGGTTGGCACATTCTCTAGATCCCATGTCCAAAACTCTACTGATTTTATTGATAAGATTAAGTCTCTCAGTTTCTCCAGTGGAAGGATGGTCAGTTTTGATGTAGATTCGCTTTTTACTAAAGTCCCTATTGAAGATGTAATTAGTTTCTTGAAAGAAAAATTACCTAAATTGTAACATTGATCTCGGCATGCCACATGATGTCTTTCTCCACCTTATTAGCCTATGTGTGCAGTGCAATGCATTTTCTTTTGGTGATCAGTTTTTCATGCAAAAGTTTGGTATGGGTATGGGCTCGCCCCTCTCTCCAATTCTTAGTAACCTGTACATGGAATATTTTGAATCCAACCTTTTTACCACCATATCTCCTCAAAATTTAATTTGGTATAGGTATGTTGATGATGTGTTTTCATTTTGGCCAGACGTATACGCTAACTTTGACGATTTTCTTACCAAATTAAATGCACTGCTTCCCTCAATTAAATTTAAAGTTGAATGGGAAAATAATGGTTCCCTTCCGTTTTTAGATGAATTTCTGCACAGGAATGAACTTGGGACACTTAGCTTTTCTGTATACAGGAAACCAACCCAGTGCAATTTGTATATACATTATTATTCATATCACCACACTTCCACTAAAATGTCAGTTATTTATTCTATGTTCCTTAGAGCACTCAGAATTAGTAGTCCCCAGCATCTGGATACGGAAAACGCCAAGATATGGAAAATATTTTTAGATCTAAAATATCCCAGTTGGTTTATAAGGCAAGCGTATTTTAAAGCAAGAAAAGCCTTTTTGTACCTAGACCAACATCACAGAGTTAGCAAAATAAGCCATACATCACGGTTCCGTATGTGTCAAATCTCAGCTTGGTGAAGTCTGTGAGTCATGATTTGGATGTAAACATTGCATTTAGATATACTTCCACCTTAAGATCAATGCTGATAAAGAATAAATCCTTTAGTAAGGAAACTGCAGGGGTATACAAAATTCCATGTAGAGACTGTGATTTGGTTTATATTGGTGAAACTGGAAGGGATTTGGACACTCGCATTAAGGAACACAAGTATGCTTGTAAGATAGGCAACATAAATAACGCAGTGTACGTTCACTCTTCGGAAAACGACCATAGAATCGACTGGAATTCTAGCCAAATATTGTTCAAATGTAGTAACTATAAGAAAAGTAGGATTGTGGAAGCTGTATGTATAGAGAGATATAAAAATTTTAACCATAGTGAAGGAATGTATAAATTAGATCCTGTGATGAGAGGATTAGTGGCAAGATTCTTGCCGCCCCTTGCAATCCCTCACTCAGGTCGTGGACAGAGTAGAAGGAGAGTCTGGTGAGGTCACATCAGGTGTGGTTGGGAAAACGTGTCCTCACCCTTCATATAAGCAGCTTCTCAGCATTTGTATGTACCACTCTTGGTCTGTAGATCCACTGAAGAGGGCGACAGTTGTCGCCGAAACTGTTTGGAATACATCTTTTTTCGTCTGCCAGTGTGGGTTTTTGTATCCTATTTCATGGTCACGATAGTGTGACTCTTCAGCCGTCATGGATCCCACGATAAGACACACATTCTTCCACTTCTTTTTGGTCACTTTCCCCCATCTTGTGGCCTGCTTTCGTCGTTATGAGAAGCTGCTTATCTCCGTAAAAAGCAAGAAACTCCAGCAACATTTCCTCACCGATTGCCTTCATGAACAAGTGGTGCCCAGATCTTTCAGACCTTCTCTCTTCAGGCAGCAACACGACCCCTTCCCTGATTCTGCACGGATGTTACTGAAGGACGGTATACGCAACGTGAAGAGAGAAATTGATGAAACATACTACCATCTAAGACGTACTTTGAGTTTCCTCAAGCAACAACTGTCAAGTGATTTATTTCAAGCAATATGTGAAACAGCTGATAAGAAATGTAACAGAGAAACTTATTTCCCACGTATCCAACTGCAAGAAAAACTTAGTGATTTGTGTAACCAACGTCCGTGGAGTATGTGTATGTTACTGAATTTCATCTTAAATCTTTCTACGTATGTACTGAGTCGTGTCGAGGAGCAAGTTTTAAATTTAGATTTGTCCTTTGCCTTGAAACCAGGAAATGATGTAGCACTTGATTTTGTTTCTTCTACCTTTAAGAGCAAGCTGGATATCCCGTGCCTTACTGGTTTGATAATTAGCAGTTTCATAGGATATTTTTAATCCAATGACTCCATACCACGACGTTTTCGTTTGGCCCTTGAAAGTCTCAAGAAAAATAATTCTGTTCTTATTACAAAAGCGGACAAAAGTAATTGTGTGGTCATTTTAGACAAACCTGATTATGTGGAAAAGATGGACCACCTGTTGAGTGATGCCACTACTTACGAAAAACTTGTGTCATCCCCTCTCAAGAGGTTAGCCACAGACTTTAATAAGAAAGTCAAAAGCCTTTTCAAGGATATGCCAAACATTGATGCAAGTAAGTTCATACAAATCAATCCAAAATTACCTTACATTATTGGGTTACCAAAGACTCATAAACCACAGATTCCCCTTCGTCCTATCATCTCACAGTGTGGCTCATTCACTTACAAACTTTCAAAACTTCTAGCGAACAAATCAGCACCATTGGTTGGCACATTCTCTAGATCCCATGTCCAAAACTCTACTGATTTTATTGATAAGATTAAGTCTCTCAGTTTCTCCAGTGGAAGGATGGTCAGTTTTGATGTAGATTCGCTTTTTACTAAAGTCCCTATTGAAGATGTAATTACTTTCTTGAAAGAAAAATTACCTAAATTGTAACATTGATCTCGGCATGCCACATGATGTCTTTCTCCACCTTATTAGCCTATGTGTGCAGTGCAATGCATTTTCTTTTGGTGATCAGTTTTTCATGCAAAAGTTTGGTATGGGTATGGGCTCGCCCCTCTCTCCAATTCTTAGTAACCTGTACATGGAATATTTTGAATCCAACCTTTTTACCACCATATCTCCTCAAAATTTAATTTGGTATAGGTATGTTGATGATGTGTTTTCATTTTGGCCAGACGTATACGCTAACTTTGACGATTTTCTTACCAATTTAAATGCACTGCTTCCCTCAATTAAATTTAAAGTTGAATGGGAAAATAATGGTTCCCTTCCGTTTTTAGATGAATTTCTGCACAGGAATGAACTTGGGACACTTAGCTTTTCTGTATACAGGAAACCAACCCAGTGCAATTTGTATATACATTATTATTCATATCACCACACTTCCACTAAAATGTCAGTTATTTATTCTATGTTCCTTAGAGCACTCAGAATTAGTAGTCCCCAGCATCTGGATACGGAAAACGCCAAGATATGGAAAATATTTTTAGATCTAAAATATCCCAGTTGGTTTATAAGGCAAGCGTATTTTAAAGCAAGAAAAGCCTTTTTGTACCTAGACCAACATCACAGAGTTAGCAAAATAAGCCATACATCACGGTTCCGTATGTGTCAAATCTCAGCTTGGTGAAGTCTGTGAGTCATGATTTGGATGTAAACATTGCATTTAGATATACTTCCACCTTAAGATCAATGCTGATAAAGAATAAATCCTTTAGTAAGGAAACTGCAGGGGTATACAAAATTCCATGTAGAGACTGTGATTTGGTTTATATTGGTGAAACTGGAAGGGATTTGGACACTCGCATTAAGGAACACAAGTATGCTTGTAAGATAGGCAACATAAATAACGCAGTGTACGTTCACTCTTCGGAAAACGACCATAGAATCGACTGGAATTCTAGCCAAATATTGTACAAATGTAGTAACTATAAGAAAAGTAGGATTGTGGAAGCTGTATGTATAGAGAGATATAAAAATTTTAACCATAGTGAAGGAATGTATAAATTAGATCCTGTGATGAGAGGATTAGTGGCAAGA
>NW_027644427.1:0-18981 GCF_032717465.1 Coenobita brevimanus
TCCGTATGTGTCAAATCTCAGCTTGGTGAAGTCTGTGAGTCATGATTTGGATGTAAACATTGCATTTAGATATACTTCCACCTTAAGATCAATGCTGGTAAAGAATAAATCCTTTAGTAAGGAAACTGCAGGGGTATACAAAATTCCATGTAGAGACTGTGATTTGGTTTATATTGGTGAAACTGGAAGGGATTTGGACACTCGCATTAAGGAACACAAGTATGCTTGTAAGATAGGCAACATAAATAACGCAGTGTACGTTCACTCTTCGGAAAACGACCATAGAATCGACTGGAATTCTAGCCAAATATTGTACAAATGTAGTAACTATAAGAAAAGTAGGATTGTGGAAGCTGTATGTATAGAGAGATATAAAAATTTTAACCATAGTGAAGGAATGTATAAATTAGATCCTGTGATGAGAGGATTAGTGAAAAGATCCTTGCCGCCCCTTGCAATCCCTCACTCAGGTCGTGGACAGAGTAGAAGGAGAGTCTGGTGAGGTCACATCAGGTGTGGTTGGGAAAACGTGTCCTCACCCTGCATATAAGCAGCTTCTCAGCATTTGTATGTACCACTCTTGGTCTGTAGATCCACTGAAGAGGGCGACAGTTGTCGCCGAAACTGTTTGGAATACATCTTTTTTCGTCTGCCAGTGTGGGTTTTTGTATCCTATTTCATGGTCACGATAGTGTGACTCTTCAGCCGTCATGGATCCCACGATAAGACACACATTCTTCCACTTCTTTTTGGTCACTTTCCCCCATCTTGTGGCCTGCTTTCGTCGTTATGAGAAGCTGCTTATCTCCGTAAAAAGCAAGAAACTCCAGCAACATTTCCTCACCGATTGCCTTCATGAACAAGTGGTGCCCAGATCTTTCAGACCTTCTCTCTTCAGGCAGCAACACGACCCCTTCCCTGATTCTGCACGGATGTTACTGAAGGACGGTATACGCAACGTGAAGAGAGAAATTGATGAAACATACTACCATCTAAGACGTACTTTGAGTTTCCTCAAGCAACAACTGCCAAGTGATTTATTTCAAGCAATATGTGAAACAGCTGATAAGAAATGTAACAGAGAAACTTATTTCCCACGTATCCAACTGCAAGAAAAACTTAGTGATTTGTGTAACCAACGTCCGTGGAGTATGTGTATGTTACTGAATTTCATCTTAAATCTTTCTACGTATGTACTGAGTCGTGTCGAGGAGCAAGTTTTAAATTTAGATTTGTCCTTTGCCTTGAAACCAGGAAATGATGTAGCACTTGATTATGTTTCTTCTACCTTTAACAGCAAGCTGGATATCCCGTGCTTTACTGGTTTAATAATTAGCAGTTTCATGGGAAATTTTTAATCCAATGACTCCATACCACGACGTTTTCGTTTGGCCCTTGAAAGTCTCAAGAAAAATAATTCTGTTCTTATTACAAAAGCGGACAAAAGTAATTGTGTGGTCATTTTAGACAAACCTGATTATGTGGAAAAGATGGACCACCTGTTGAGTGATGCCACTACTTACGAAAAACTTGTGTCATCCCCTCTCAAGAGGTTAGCCACAGACTTTAATAAGAAAGTCAAAAGCCTTTTCAAGGATATGCCAAACATTGATGCAAGTAAGTTCATACAAATTAATCCAAAATTACCTTACATTTATGGGTTACCAAAGACCCATAAACCACAGATTCCCCTTCGTCCTATCATCTCACAGTGTGGCTCATTCACTTACAAACTTTCAAAATTTCTAGCGAACAAATCAGCACCATTGGTTGGCACATTCTCTAGATCCCATGTCCAAAACTCTACTGATTTTATTGATAAGATTAAGTCTCTCAGTTTCTCCAGTGGAAGGATGGTCAGTTTTGATGTAGATTCGCTTTTTACTAAAGTCCCTATTGAAGATGTAATTAGTTTCTTGAAAGAAAAATTACCTAAATTGTAACATTGATCTCGGCATGCCACATGATGTCTTTCTCCACCTTATTAGCCTATGTGTGCAGTGCAATGCATTTTCTTTTGGTGATCAGTTTTTCATGCAAAAGTTTGGTATGGGTATGGGCTCGCCCCTCTCTCCAATTCTTAGTAACCTGTACATGGAATATTTTGAATCCAACCTTCTTACCACCATATCTCCTCAAAATTTAATTTGGTATAGGTTTGTTGATGATGTGTTTTCATTTTGGCCAGACGTATACGCTAACTTTGACGAGTTTCTTACCAAATTAAATGCACTGCTTCCCTCAAATTAAATTTAAAGTTGAATGGGAAAATAATGGTTCCCTTCCGTTTTTAGATGAATTTCTGCACAGGAATGAACTTGGGACACTTAGCTTTTCTGTATACAGGAAACCAACCCAGTGCAATTTGTATATACATTATTATTCATATCACCACACTTCCACTAAAATGTCAGTTATTTATTCTATGTTCCTTAGAGCACTCAGAATTAGTAGTCCCCAGCATCTGGATACGGAAAACGCCAAGATATGGAAAATATTTTTAGATCTAAAATATCCCAGTTGGTTTATAAGGCAAGCGTATTTTAAAGCAAGAAAAGCCTTTTTTGTACGTAGACCAACATCACAGAGTTAGCAAAATAAGCCATACATCACGGTTCCGTATGTGTCAAATCTCAGCTTGGTGAAGTCTGTGAGTCATGATTTGGATGTAAACATTGCATTTAGATATACTTCCACCTTAAGATCAATGCTGATAAAGAATAAATCCTTTAGTAAGGAAACTGCAGGGGTATACAAAATTCCATGTAGAGACTGTGATTTGGTTTATATTGGTGAAACTGGAAGGGATTTGGACACTCGCATTAAGGAACACAAGTATGCTTGTAAGATAGGCAACATAAATAACGCAGTGTACGTTCACTCTTCGGAAAACGACCATAGAATCGACTGGAATTCTAGCCAAATATTGTACAAATGTAGTAACTATAAGAAAAGTAGGATTGTGGAAGCTGTATGTATAGAGAGATATAAAAATTTTAACCATAGTGAAGGAATGTATAAATTAGATCCTGTGATGAGAGGATTAGTGAAAAGATCCTTGCCGCCCCTTGCAATCCCTCACTCAGGTCGTGGACAGAGTAGAAGGAGAGTCTGGTGAGGTCACATCAGGTGTGGTTGGGAAAACGTGTCCTCACCCTGCATATAAGCAGCTTCTCAGCATTTGTATGTACCACTCTTGGTCTGTAGATCCACTGAAGAGGGCGACAGTTGTCGCCGAAACTGTTTGGAATACATCTTTTTTCGTCTGCCAGTGTGGGTTTTTGTATCCTATTTCATGGTCACGATAGTGTGACTCTTCAGCCGTCATGGATCCCACGATAAGACACACATTCTTCCACTTCTTTTTGGTCACTTTCCCCCATCTTGTGGCCTGCTTTCGTCGTTATGAGAAGCTGCTTATCTCCGTAAAAAGCAAGAAACTCCAGCAACATTTCCTCACCGATTGCCTTCATGAACAAGTGGTGCCCAGATCTTTCAGACCTTCTCTCTTCAGGCAGCAACACGACCCCTTCCCTGATTCTGCACGGATGTTACTGAAGGACGGTATACGCAACGTGAAGAGAGAAATTGATGAAACATACTACCATCTAAGACGTACTTTGAGTTTCCTCAAGCAACAACTGCCAAGTGATTTATTTCAAGCAATATGTGAAACAGCTGATAAGAAATGTAACAGAGAAACTTATTTCCCACGTATCCAACTGCAAGAAAAACTTAGTGATTTGTGTAACCAACGTCCGTGGAGTATGTGTATGTTACTGAATTTCATCTTAAATCTTTCTACGTATGTACTGAGTCGTGTCGAGGAGCAAGTTTTAAATTTAGATTTGTCCTTTGCCTTGAAACCAGGAAATGATGTAGCACTTAATTATGTTTCTTCTACCTTTAACAGCAAGCTGGATATCCCGTGCCTTACTGGTTTAATAATTAGCAGTTTCATAGGATATTTTTAATCCAATGACTCCATACCACGACGTTTTCGTTTGGCCCTTGAAAGTCTCAAGAAAAATAATTCTGTTCTTATTACAAAAGCGGACAAAAGTAATTGTGTGGTCATTTTAGACAAACCTGATTATGTGGAAAAGATGGACCACCTGTTGAGTGATGCCACTACTTACGAAAAACTTGTGTCATCCCCTCTCAAGAGGTTAGCCACAGACTTTAATAAGAAAGTCAAAAGCCTTTTCAAGGATATGCCAAACATTGATGCAAGTAAGTTCATACAAATTAATCCAAAATTACCTTACATTTATGGGTTACCAAAGACCCATAAACCACAGATTCCCCTTCGTCCTATCATCTCACAGTGTGGCTCATTCACTTACAAACTTTCAAAACTTCTAGCGAACAAATCAGCACCATTGGTTGGCACATTCTCTAGATCCCATGTCCAAAACTCTACTGATTTTATTGATAAGATTAAGTCTCTCAGTTTCTCCAGTGGAAGGATGGTCAGTTTTGATGTAGATTCGCTTTTTACTAAAGTCCCTATTGAAGATGTAATTAGTTTCTTGAAAGAAAAATTACCTAAATTGTAACATTGATCTCGGCATGCCACATGATGTCTTTCTCCACCTTATTAGCCTATGTGTGCAGTGCAATGCATTTTCTTTTGGTGATCAGTTTTTCATGCAAAAGTTTGGTATGGGTATGGGCTCGCCCCTCTCTCCAATTCTTAGTAACCTGTACATGGAATATTTTGAATCCAACCTTTCTTACCACCATATCTCCTCAAAATTTAATTTGGTATAGGTATGTTGATGATGTGTTTTCATTTTGGCCAGACGTATACGCTAACTTTGACGAGTTTCTTACCAAATTAAATGCACTGCTTCCCTCAATTAAATTTAAAGTTGAATGGGAAAATAATGGTTCCCTTCCGTTTTTAGATGAATTTCTGCACAGGAATGAACTTGGGACACTTAGCTTTTCTGTATACAGGAAACCAACCCAGTGCAATTTGTATATACATTATTATTCATATCACCACACTTCCACTAAAATGTCAGTTATTTATTCTATGTTCCTTAGAGCACTCAGAATTAGTAGTCCCCAGCATCTGGATACGGAAAACGCCAAGATATGGAAAATATTTTTAGATCTAAAATATCCCAGTTGGTTTATAAGGCAAGCGTATTTTAAAGCAAGAAAAGCCTTTTTTGTACCTAGACCAACATCACAGAGTTAGCAAAATAAGCCATACATCACGGTTCCGTATGTGTCAAATCTCAGCTTGGTGAAGTCTGTGAGTCATGATTTGGATGTAAACATTGCATTTAGATATACTTCCACCTTAAGATCAATGCTGATAAAGAATAAATCCTTTAGTAAGGAAACTGCAGGGGTATACAAAATTCCATGTAGAGACTGTGATTTGGTTTATATTGGTGAAACTGGAAGGGATTTGGACACTCGCATTAAGGAACACAAGTATGCTTGTAAGATAGGCAACATAAATAACGCAGTGTACGTTCACTCTTCGGAAAACGACCATAGAATCGACTGGAATTCTAGCCAAATATTGTACAAATGTAGTAACTATAAGAAAAGTAGGATTGTGGAAGCTGTATGTATAGAGAGATATAAAAATTTTAACCATAGTGAAGGAATGTATAAATTAGATCCTGTGATGAGAGGATTAGTGGCAAGATTCTTGCCGCCCCTTGCAATCCCTCACTCAGGTCGTGGACAGAGTAGAAGGAGAGTCTGGTGAGGTCACATCAGGTGTGGTTGGGAAAACGTGTCCTCACCCTTCATATAAGCAGCTTCTCAGCATTTGTATGTACCACTCTTGGTCTGTAGATCCACTGAAGAGGGCGACAGTTGTCGCCGAAACTGTTTGGAATACATCTTTTTTCGTCTGCCAGTGTGGGTTTTTGTATCCTATTTCATGGTCACGATAGTGTGACTCTTCAGCCGTCATGGATCCCACGATAAGACACACATTCTTCCACTTCTTTTTGGTCACTTTCCCCCATCTTGTGGCCTGCTTTCGTCGTTATGAGAAGCTGCTTATCTCCGTAAAAAGCAAGAAACTCCAGCAACATTTCCTCACCGATTGCCTTCATGAACAAGTGGTGCCCAGATCTTTCAGACCTTCTCTCTTCAGGCAGCAACACGACCCCTTCCCTGATTCTGCACGGATGTTACTGAAGGACGGTATACGCAACGTGAAGAGAGAAATTGATGAAACATACTACCATCTAAGACGTACTTTGAGTTTCCTCAAGCAACAACTGCCAAGTGATTTATTTCAAGCAATATGTGAAACAGCTGATAAGAAATGTAACAGAGAAACTTATTTCCCACGTATCCAACTGCAAGAAAAACTTAGTGATTTGTGTAACCAACGTCCGTGGAGTATGTGTATGTTACTGAATTTCATCTTAAATCTTTCTACGTATGTACTGAGTCGTGTCGAGGAGCAAGTTTTAAATTTAGATTTGTCCTTTGCCTTGAAACCAGGAAATGATGTAGCACTTGATTATGTTTCTTCTACCTTTAACAGCAAGCTGGATATCCCGTGCCTTACTGGTTTAATAATTAGCAGTTTCATAGGATATTTTTAATCCAATGACTCCATACCACGACGTTTTCGTTTGGCCCTTGAAAGTCTCAAGAAAAATAATTCTGTTCTTATTACAAAAGCGGACAAAAGTAATTGTGTGGTCATTTTAGACAAACCTGATTATGTGGAAAAGATGGACCACCTGTTGAGTGATGCCACTACTTACGAAAAACTTGTGTCATCCCCTCTCAAGAGGTTAGCCACAGACTTTAATAAGAAAGTCAAAAGCCTTTTCAAGGATATGCCAAACATTGATGCAAGTAAGTTCATACAAATTAATCCAAAATTACCTTACATTTATGGGTTACCAAAGACCCATAAACCACAGATTCCCCTTCGTCCTATCATCTCACAGTGTGGCTCATTCACTTACAAACTTTCAAAATTTCTAGCGAACAAATCAGCACCATTGGTTGGCACATTCTCTAGATCCCATGTCCAAAACTCTACTGATTTTATTGATAAGATTAAGTCTCTCAGTTTCTCCAGTGGAAGGATGGTCAGTTTTGATGTAGATTCGCTTTTTACTAAAGTCCCTATTGAAGATGTAATTAGTTTCTTGAAAGAAAAATTACCTAAATTGTAACATTGATCTCGGCATGCCACATGATGTCTTTCTCCACCTTATTAGCCTATGTGTGCAGTGCAATGCATTTTCTTTTGGTGATCAGTTTTTCATGCAAAAGTTTGGTATGGGTATGGGCTCGCCCCTCTCTCCAATTCTTAGTAACCTGTACATGGAATATTTTGAATCCAACCTTCTTACCACCATATCTCCTCAAAATTTAATTTGGTATAGGTTTGTTGATGATGTGTTTTCATTTTGGCCAGACGTATACGCTAACTTTGACGAGTTTCTTACCAAATTAAATGCACTGCTTCCCTCAATTAAATTTAAAGTTGAATGGGAAAATAATGGTTCCCTTCCGTTTTTAGATGAATTTCTGCACAGGAATGAACTTGGGACACTTAGCTTTTCTGTATACAGGAAACCAACCCAGTGCAATTTGTATATACATTATTATTCATATCACCACACTTCCACTAAAATGTCAGTTATTTATTCTATGTTCCTTAGAGCACTCAGAATTAGTAGTCCCCAGCATCTGGATACGGAAAACGCCAAGATATGGAAAATATTTTTAGATCTAAAATATCCCAGTTGGTTTATAAGGCAAGCGTATTTTAAAGCAAGAAAAGCCTTTTTTGTACCTAGACCAACATCACAGAGTTAGCAAAATAAGCCATACATCACGGTTCCGTATGTGTCAAATCTCAGCTTGGTGAAGTCTGTGAGTCATGATTTGGATGTAAACATTGCATTTAGATATACTTCCACCTTAAGATCAATGCTGATAAAGAATAAATCCTTTAGTAAGGAAACTGCAGGGGTATACAAAATTCCATGTAGAGACTGTGATTTGGTTTATATTGGTGAAACTGGAAGGGATTTGGACACTCGCATTAAGGAACACAAGTATGCTTGTAAGATAGGCAACATAAATAACGCAGTGTACGTTCACTCTTCGGAAAACGACCATAGAATCGACTGGAATTCTAGCCAAATATTGTACAAATGTAGTAACTATAAGAAAAGTAGGATTGTGGAAGCTGTATGTATAGAGAGATATAAAAATTTTAACCATAGTGAAGGAATGTATAAATTAGATCCTGTGATGAGAGGATTAGTGGCAAGATCCTTGCCGCCCCTTGCAATCCCTCACTCAGGTCGTGGACAGAGTAGAAGGAGAGTCTGGTGAGGTCACATCAGGTGTGGTTGGGAAAACGTGTCCTCACCCTTCATATAAGCAGCTTCTCTGTAATTGTATGTACTCTACCACTCTTGGTCTGTCGATCCACTGAAGCGGGCGACAGCTGTCGCCGAAACTGTTTGGAAGTGCATCTTTTTCGTCTGCAGGTTTTGATTTTTGTATCCTATTTCATGTTCACGATAGTGTGACTCTTCAGCCGTCATGGATCCCACGTTAAGACACATCCTTCCACTTCTTTTTGGTCACTTTCCCCGATCTTGTGGCCTGCTTTCGTCATTATGAGAAGCTGCTTATCTCCGTAAAAAGCAAGAAACTCCAGCAACATTTCCTCACCGATTGCCTTCATGAACAAGTGGTGCCCAGATCTTTCAGACCTTCTCTCTTCAGGCAGCAACACGACCCCTTCCCTGATTCTGCACGGATGTTACTGAAGGACGGTATACGCAACGTGAAGAGAGAAATTGATGAAACATACTACCATCTAAGACGTACTTTGAGTTTCCTCAAGCAACAACTGCCAAGTGATTTATTTCAAGCAATATGTGAAACAGCTGATAAGAAATGTAACAGAGAAACTTATTTCCCACGTATCCATCTGCAAGAAAAACTTAGTGATTTGTGTAACCAACGTCCGTGGAGTATGTGTATGTTACTGAATTTCATCTTAAATCTTTCTACGTATGTACTGAGTCGTGTCGAGGAGCAAGTTTTAAATTTAGATTTGTCCTTTGCCTTGAAACCAGGAAATGATGTAGCACTTAATTATGTTTCTTCTACCTTTAACAGCAAGCTGGATATCCCGTGCCTTACTGGTTTAATAATTAGCAGTTTCATAGGATATTTTTAATCCAATGACTCCATACCACGACGTTTTCGTTTGGCCCTTGAAAGTCTCAAGAAAAATAATTCTGTTCTTATTACAAAAGCGGACAAAAGTAATTGTGTGGTCATTTTAGACAAACCTGATTATGTGGAAAAGATGGACCACCTGTTGAGTGATGCCACTACTTACGAAAAACTTGTGTCATCCCCTCTCAAGAGGTTAGCCACAGACTTTAATAAGAAAGTCAAAAGCCTTTTCAAGGATATGCCAAACATTGATGCAAGTAAGTTCATACAAATTAATCCAAAATTACCTTACATTTATGGGTTACCAAAGACCCATAAACCACAGATTCCCCTTCGTCCTATCATCTCACAGTGTGGCTCATTCACTTACAAACTTTCAAAACTTCTAGCGAACAAATCAGCACCATTGGTTGGCACATTCTCTAGATCCCATGTCCAAAACTCTACTGATTTTATTGATAAGATTAAGTCTCTCAGTTTCTCCAGTGGAAGGATGGTCAGTTTTGATGTAGATTCGCTTTTTACTAAAGTCCCTATTGAAGATGTAATTAGTTTCTTGAAAGAAAAATTACCTAAATTGTAACATTGATCTCGGCATGCCACATGATGTCTTTCTCCACCTTATTAGCCTATGTGTGCAGTGCAATGCATTTTCTTTTGGTGATCAGTTTTTCATGCAAAAGTTTGGTATGGGTATGGGCTCGCCCCTCTCTCCAATTCTTAGTAACCTGTACATGGAATATTTTGAATCCAACCTTTTTACCACCATATCTCCTCAAAATTTAATTTGGTATAGGTATGTTGATGATGTGTTTTCATTTTGGCCAGACGTATACGCTAACTTTGACGAGTTTCTTACCAAATTAAATGCACTGCTTCCCTCAATTAAATTTAAAGTTGAATGGGAAAATAATGGTTCCCTTCCGTTTTTAGATGAATTTCTGCACAGGAATGAACTTGGGACACTTAGCTTTTCTGTATACAGGAAACCAACCCAGTGCAATTTGTATATACATTATTATTCATATCACCACACTTCCACTAAAATGTCAGTTATTTATTCTATGTTCCTTAGAGCACTCAGAATTAGTAGTCCCCAGCATCTGGATACGGAAAACGCCAAGATATGGAAAATATTTTTAGATCTAAAATATCCCAGTTGGTTTATAAGGCAAGCGTATTTTAAAGCAAGAAAAGCCTTTTTTGTACCTAGACCAACATCACAGAGTTAGCAAAATAAGCCATACATCACGGTTCCGTATGTGTCAAATCTCAGCTTGGTGAAGTCTGTGAGTCATGATTTGGATGTAAACATTGCATTTAGATATACTTCCACCTTAAGATCAATGCTGATAAAGAATAAATCCTTTAGTAAGGAAACTGCAGGGGTATACAAAATTCCATGTAGAGACTGTGATTTGGTTTATATTGGTGAAACTGGAAGGGATTTGGACACTCGCATTAAGGAACACAAGTATGCTTGTAAGATAGGCAACATAAATAACGCAGTGTACGTTCACTCTTCGGAAAACGACCATAGAATCGACTGGAATTCTAGCCAAATATTGTACAAATGTAGTAACTATAAGAAAAGTAGGATTGTGGAAGCTGTATGTATAGAGAGATATAAAAATTTTAACCATAGTGAAGGAATGTATAAATTAGATCCTGTGATGAGAGGATTAGTGGCAAGATTCTTGCCGCCCCTTGCAATCCCTCACTCAGGTCGTGGACAGAGTAGAAGGAGAGTCTGGTGAGGTCACATCAGGTGTGGTTGGGAAAACGTGTCCTCACCCTTCATATAAGCAGCTTCTCAGCATTTGTATGTACCACTCTTGGTCTGTAGATCCACTGAAGAGGGCGACAGTTGTCGCCGAAACTGTTTGGAATACATCTTTTTTCGTCTGCCAGTGTGGGTTTTTGTATCCTATTTCATGGTCACGATAGTGTGACTCTTCAGCCGTCATGGATCCCACGATAAGACACACATTCTTCCACTTCTTTTTGGTCACTTTCCCCCATCTTGTGGCCTGCTTTCGTCGTTATGAGAAGCTGCTTATCTCCGTAAAAAGCAAGAAACTCCAGCAACATTTCCTCACCGATTGCCTTCATGAACAAGTGGTGCCCAGATCTTTCAGACCTTCTCTCTTCAGGCAGCAACACGACCCCTTCCCTGATTCTGCACGGATGTTACTGAAGGACGGTATACGCAACGTGAAGAGAGAAATTGATGAAACATACTACCATCTAAGACGTACTTTGAGTTTCCTCAAGCAACAACTGCCAAGTGATTTATTTCAAGCAATATGTGAAACAGCTGATAAGAAATGTAACAGAGAAACTTATTTCCCACGTATCCATCTGCAAGAAAAACTTAGTGATTTGTGTAACCAACGTCCGTGGAGTATGTGTATGTTACTGAATTTCATCTTAAATCTTTCTACGTATGTACTGAGTCGTGTCGAGGAGCAAGTTTTAAATTTAGATTTGTCCTTTGCCTTGAAACCAGGAAATGATGTAGCACTTAATTATGTTTCTTCTACCTTTAACAGCAAGCTGGATATCCCGTGCCTTACTGGTTTAATAATTAGCAGTTTCATAGGATATTTTTAATCCAATGACTCCATACCACGACGTTTTCGTTTGGCCCTTGAAAGTCTCAAGAAAAATAATTCTGTTCTTATTACAAAAGCGGACAAAAGTAATTGTGTGGTCATTTTAGACAAACCTGATTATGTGGAAAAGATGGACCACCTGTTGAGTGATGCCACTACTTACGAAAAACTTGTGTCATCCCCTCTCAAGAGGTTAGCCACAGACTTTAATAAGAAAGTCAAAAGCCTTTTCAAGGATATGCCAAACATTGATGCAAGTAAGTTCATACAAATTAATCCAAAATTACCTTACATTTATGGGTTACCAAAGACTCATAAACCACAGATTCCCCCTTCGTCCTATCATCTCACAGTGTGGCTCATTCACTTACAAACTTTCAAAACTTCTAGCGAACAAATCAGCACCATTGGTTGGCACATTCTCTAGATCCCATGTCCAAAACTCTACTGATTTTATTGATAAGATTAAGTCTCTCAGTTTCTCCAGTGGAAGGATGGTCAGTTTTGATGTAGATTCGCTTTTTACTAAAGTCCCTATTGAAGATGTAATTAGTTTCTTGAAAGAAAAATTACCTAAATTGTAACATTGATCTCGGCATGCCACATGATGTCTTTCTCCACCTTATTAGCCTATGTGTGCAGTGCAATGCATTTTCTTTTGGTGATCAGTTTTTCATGCAAAAGTTTGGTATGGGTATGGGCTCGCCCCTCTCTCCAATTCTTAGTAACCTGTACATGGAATATTTTGAATCCAACCTTTTTACCACCATATCTCCTCAAAATTTAATTTGGTATAGGTATGTTGATGATGTGTTTTCATTTTGGCCAGACGTATACGCTAACTTTGACGATTTTCTTACCAAATTAAATGCACTGCTTCCCTCAATTAAATTTAAAGTTGAATGGGAAAATAATGGTTCCCTTCCGTTTTTAGATGAATTTCTGCACAGGAATGAACTTGGGACACTTAGCTTTTCTGTATACAGGAAACCAACCCAGTGCAATTTGTATATACATTATTATTCATATCACCACACTTCCACTAAAATGTCAGTTATTTATTCTATGTTCCTTAGAGCACTCAGAATTAGTAGTCCCCAGCATCTGGATACGGAAAACGCCAAGATATGGAAAATATTTTTAGATCTAAAATATCCCAGTTGGTTTATAAGGCAAGCGTATTTTAAAGCAAGAAAAGCCTTTTTGTACCTAGACCAACATCACAGAGTTAGCAAAATAAGCCATACATCACGGTTCCGTATGTGTCAAATCTCAGCTTGGTGAAGTCTGTGAGTCATGATTTGGATGTAAACATTGCATTTAGATATACTTCCACCTTAAGATCAATGCTGATAAAGAATAAATCCTTTAGTAAGGAAACTGCAGGGGTATACAAAATTCCATGTAGAGACTGTGATTTGGTTTATATTGGTGAAACTGGAAGGGATTTGGACACTCGCATTAAGGAACACAAGTATGCTTGTAAGATAGGCAACATAAATAACGCAGTGTACGTTCACTCTTCGGAAAACGACCATAGAATCGACTGGAATTCTAGCCAAATATTGTTCAAATGTAGTAACTATAAGAAAAGTAGGATTGTGGAAGCTGTATGTATAGAGAGATATAAAAATTTTAACCATAGTGAAGGAATGTATAAATTAGATCCTGTGATGAGAGGATTAGTGGCAAGATTCTTGCCGCCCCTTGCAATCCCTCACTCAGGTCGTGGACAGAGTAGAAGGAGAGTCTGGTGAGGTCACATCAGGTGTGGTTGGGAAAACGTGTCCTCACCCTTCATATAAGCAGCTTCTCAGCATTTGTATGTACCACTCTTGGTCTGTAGATCCACTGAAGAGGGCGACAGTTGTCGCCGAAACTGTTTGGAATACATCTTTTTTCGTCTGCCAGTGTGGGTTTTTGTATCCTATTTCATGGTCACGATAGTGTGACTCTTCAGCCGTCATGGATCCCACGATAAGACACACATTCTTCCACTTCTTTTTGGTCACTTTCCCCCATCTTGTGGCCTGCTTTCGTCGTTATGAGAAGCTGCTTATCTCCGTAAAAAGCAAGAAACTCCAGCAACATTTCCTCACCGATTGCCTTCATGAACAAGTGGTGCCCAGATCTTTCAGACCTTCTCTCTTCAGGCAGCAACACGACCCCTTCCCTGATTCTGCACGGATGTTACTGAAGGACGGTATACGCAACGTGAAGAGAGAAATTGATGAAACATACTACCATCTAAGACGTACTTTGAGTTTCCTCAAGCAACAACTGTCAAGTGATTTATTTCAAGCAATATGTGAAACAGCTGATAAGAAATGTAACAGAGAAACTTATTTCCCACGTATCCAACTGCAAGAAAAACTTAGTGATTTGTGTAACCAACGTCCGTGGAGTATGTGTATGTTACTGAATTTCATCTTAAATCTTTCTACGTATGTACTGAGTCGTGTCGAGGAGCAAGTTTTAAATTTAGATTTGTCCTTTGCCTTGAAACCAGGAAATGATGTAGCACTTGATTTTGTTTCTTCTACCTTTAAGAGCAAGCTGGATATCCCGTGCCTTACTGGTTTGATAATTAGCAGTTTCATAGGATATTTTTAATCCAATGACTCCATACCACGACGTTTTCGTTTGGCCCTTGAAAGTCTCAAGAAAAATAATTCTGTTCTTATTACAAAAGCGGACAAAAGTAATTGTGTGGTCATTTTAGACAAACCTGATTATGTGGAAAAGATGGACCACCTGTTGAGTGATGCCACTACTTACGAAAAACTTGTGTCATCCCCTCTCAAGAGGTTAGCCACAGACTTTAATAAGAAAGTCAAAAGCCTTTTCAAGGATATGCCAAACATTGATGCAAGTAAGTTCATACAAATCAATCCAAAATTACCTTACATTATTGGGTTACCAAAGACTCATAAACCACAGATTCCCCTTCGTCCTATCATCTCACAGTGTGGCTCATTCACTTACAAACTTTCAAAATTTCTAGCGAACAAATCAGCACCATTGGTTGGCACATTCTCTAGATCCCATGTCCAAAACTCTACTGATTTTATTGATAAGATTAAGTCTCTCAGTTTCTCCAGTGGAAGGATGGTCAGTTTTGATGTAGATTCGCTTTTTACTAAAGTCCCTATTGAAGATGTAATTAGTTTCTTGAAAGAAAAATTACCTAAATTGTAACATTGATCTCGGCATGCCACATGATGTCTTTCTCCACCTTATTAGCCTATGTGTGCAGTGCAATGCATTTTCTTTTGGTGATCAGTTTTTCATGCAAAAGTTTGGTATGGGTATGGGCTCGCCCCTCTCTCCAATTCTTAGTAACCTGTACATGGAATATTTTGAATCCAACCTTCTTACCACCATATCTCCTCAAAATTTAATTTGGTATAGGTTTGTTGATGATGTGTTTTCATTTTGGCCAGACGTATACGCTAACTTTGACGAGTTTCTTACCAAATTAAATGCACTGCTTCCCTCAATTAAATTTAAAGTTGAATGGGAAAATAATGGTTCCCTTCCGTTTTTAGATGAATTTCTGCACAGGAATGAACTTGGGACACTTAGCTTTTCTGTATACAGGAAACCAACCCAGTGCAATTTGTATATACATTATTATTCATATCACCACACTTCCACTAAAATGTCAGTTATTTATTCTATGTTCCTTAGAGCACTCAGAATTAGTAGTCCCCAGCATCTGGATACGGAAAACGCCAAGATATGGAAAATATTTTTAGATCTAAAATATCCCAGTTGGTTTATAAGGCAAGCGTATTTTAAAGCAAGAAAAGCCTTTTTTGTACGTAGACCAACATCACAGAGTTAGCAAAATAAGCCATACATCACGGTTCCGTATGTGTCAAATCTCAGCTTGGTGAAGTCTGTGAGTCATGATTTGGATGTAAACATTGCATTTAGATATACTTCCACCTTAAGATCAATGCTGATAAAGAATAAATCCTTTAGTAAGGAAACTGCAGGGGTATACAAAATTCCATGTAGAGACTGTGATTTGGTTTATATTGGTGAAACTGGAAGGGATTTGGACACTCGCATTAAGGAACACAAGTATGCTTGTAAGATAGGCAACATAAATAACGCAGTGTACGTTCACTCTTCGGAAAACGACCATAGAATCGACTGGAATTCTAGCCAAATATTGTACAAATGTAGTAACTATAAGAAAAGTAGGATTGTGGAAGCTGTATGTATAGAGAGATATAAAAATTTTAACCATAGTGAAGGAATGTATAAATTAGATCCTGTGATGAGAGGATTAGTGGCAAGATTCTTGCCGCCCCTTGCAATCCCTCACTCAGGTCGTGGACAGAGTAGAAGGAGAGTCTGGTGAGGTCACATCAGGTGTGGTTGGGAAAACGTGTCCTCACCCTTCATATAAGCAGCTTCTCAGCATTTGTATGTACCACTCTTGGTCTGTAGATCCACTGAAGAGGGCGACAGTTGTCGCCGAAACTGTTTGGAATACATCTTTTTTCGTCTGCCAGTGTGGGTTTTTGTATCCTATTTCATGGTCACGATAGTGTGACTCTTCAGCCGTCATGGATCCCACGATAAGACACACATTCTTCCACTTCTTTTTGGTCACTTTCCCCATCTTGTGGCCTGCTTTCGTCGTTATGAGAAGCTGCTTATCTCCGTAAAAAGCAAGAAACTCCAGCAACATTTCCTCACCGATTGCCTTCATGAACAAGTGGTGCCCAGATCTTTCAGACCTTCTCTCTTCAGGCAGCAACACGACCCCTTCCCTGATTCTGCACGGATGTTACTGAAGGACGGTATACGCAACGTGAAGAGAGAAATTGATGAAACATACTACCATCTAAGACGTACTTTGAGTTTCCTCAAGCAACAACTGCCAAGTGATTTATTTCAAGCAATATGTGAAACAGCTGATAAGAAATGTAACAGAGAAACTTATTTCCCACGTATCCAACTGCAAGAAAAACTTAGTGATTTGTGTAACCAACGTCCGTGGAGTATGTGTATGTTACTGAATTTCATCTTAAATCTTTCTACGTATGTACTGAGTCGTGTCGAGGAGCAAGTTTTAAATTTAGATTTGTCCTTTGCCTTGAAACCAGGAAATGATGTAGCACTTAATTATGTTTCTTCTACCTTTAACAGCAAGCTGGATATCCCGTGCCTTACTGGTTTAATAATTAGCAGTTTCATAGGATATTTTTAATCCAATGACTCCATACCACGACGTTTTCGTTTGGCCCTTGAAAGTCTCAAGAAAAATAATTCTGTTCTTATTACAAAAGCGGACAAAAGTAATTGTGTGGTCATTTTAGACAAACCTGATTATGTGGAAAAGATGGACCACCTGTTGAGTGATGCCACTACTTACGAAAAACTTGTGTCATCCCCTCTCAAGAGGTTAGCCACAGACTTTAATAAGAAAGTCAAAAGCCTTTTCAAGGATATGCCAAACATTGATGCAAGTAAGTTCATACAAATTAATCCAAAATTACCTTACATTTATGGGTTACCAAAGACTCATAAACCACAGATTCCCCTTCGTCCTATCATCTCACAGTGTGGCTCATTCACTTACAAACTTTCAAAACTTCTAGCGAACAAATCAGCACCATTGGTTGGCACATTCTCTAGATCCCATGTCCAAAACTCTACTGATTTTATTGATAAGATTAAGTCTCTCAGTTTCTCCAGTGGAAGGATGGTCAGTTTTGATGTAGATTCGCTTTTTACTAAAGTCCCTATTGAAGATGTAATTAGTTTCTTGAAAGAAAAATTACCTAAATTGTAACATTGATCTCGGCATGCCACATGATGTCTTTCTCCACCTTATTAGCCTATGTGTGCAGTGCAATGCATTTTCTTTTGGTGATCAGTTTTTCATGCAAAAGTTTGGTATGGGTATGGGCTCGCCCCTCTCTCCAATTCTTAGTAACCTGTACATGGAATATTTTGAATCCAACCTTTTTACCACCATATCTCCTCAAAATTTAATTTGGTATAGGTATGTTGATGATGTGTTTTCATTTTGGCCAGACGTATACGCTAACTTTGACGATTTTCTTACCAAATTAAATGCACTGCTTCCCTCAATTAAATTTAAAGTTGAATGGGAAAATAATGGTTCCCTTCCGTTTTTAGATGAATTTCTGCACAGGAATGAACTTGGGACACTTAGCTTTTCTGTATACAGGAAACCAACCCAGTGCAATTTGTATATACATTATTATTCATATCACCACACTTCCACTAAAATGTCAGTTATTTATTCTATGTTCCTTAGAGCACTCAGAATTAGTAGTCCCCAGCATCTGGATACGGAAAACGCCAAGATATGGAAAATATTTTTAGATCTAAAATATCCCAGTTGGTTTATAAGGCAAGCGTATTTTAAAGCAAGAAAAGCCTTTTTTGTACCTAGACCAACATCACAGAGTTAGCAAAATAAGCCATACATCACGGTTCCGTATGTGTCAAATCTCAGCTTGGTGAAGTCTGTGAGTCATGATTTGGATGTAAACATTGCATTTAGATATACTTCCACCTTAAGATCAATGCTGATAAAGAATAAATCCTTTAGTAAGGAAACTGCAGGGGTATACAAAATTCCATGTAGAGACTGTGATTTGGTTTATATTGGTGAAACTGGAAGGGATTTGGACACTCGCATTAAGGAACACAAGTATGCTTGTAAGATAGGCAACATAAATAACGCAGTGTACGTTCACTCTTCGGAAAACGACCATAGAATCGACTGGAATTCTAGCCAAATATTGTACAAATGTAGTAACTATAAGAAAAGTAGGATTGTGGAAGCTGTATGTATAGAGAGATATAAAAATTTTAACCATAGTGAAGGAATGTATAAATTAGATCCTGTGATGAGAGGATTAGTGGCAAGATTCTTGCCGCCCCTTGCAATCCCTCACTCAGGTCGTGGACAGAGTAGAAGGAGAGTCTGGTGAGGTCACATCAGGTGTGGTTGGGAAAACGTGTCCTCACCCTTCATATAAGCAGCTTCTCAGCATTTGTATGTACCACTCTTGGTCTGTAGATCCACTGAAGAGGGCGACAGTTGTCGCCGAAACTGTTTGGAATACATCTTTTTTCGTCTGCCAGTGTGGGTTTTTGTATC
>NW_027644428.1:0-4995 GCF_032717465.1 Coenobita brevimanus
ATTTAAGGAAGACTTATTTCAATTAGCAAATGCTGTAGAGTCCCAGGAAAAGGTGATAAGTGTTCAACATTCTATGCTACAAGAGATGACACACCATTTAAATGATGTTACAAATAATTTAAATAATTTTACACTTATTTTTCAGAGTGAAATATCACAAGCAAATATTATATCAGAGTTGATGTATGTAAAATTACATGTAGCTAATTTGCAGGTTTCTCTGGACTCTCTTGTCTCCCAAGTTTCTAGCCTAATTCGTATTTTAGTCAATGCTGTTGATAGTCGTGTCAACCTAGATTTAGTACCTCTCTCTGACCTTCGTTCTACCTTGGAATGGGCTCACTCAACCTTCGGCTTGTCTCCTATGATTCCATTTTCCTCTTTAGAACACTAGTACCCAATCATAGAGGCCACATTCCTTACTAAATATATAATTGTTCATATTCCTCTTCGTTCTTCCATCACATTCGATCTCTTTCACATCATTCCTTTTCCTTTCCGGTACAATAACTCCCTGGTACAAGCCTCTGTCTCCTCAGAGTACTTTCTTCTCTCCCATGATCATCTCTATATTGCCTTCATCTCCTCAAGTGACCTCGGCAGATGTGCCTCTCTCACACCCAGCTTTCGAGTTTGTGCTGCGTACCTCCTAACAATTTTTCCTGGCAGTGTTGCTCCTTGCGAATCTGCCTTAGTCCGTAACTTCTCAGTACAGCTTGTCTGTACCTTTGTTCCTGCCCCCAAAAGCCAGGTACACCATGCTCGTCTAAATCGCATCCGCTATTTCTTCCTTAGTGTCTCAACTCCTGTCAGTCTTATCTGTCCAGGAACCCCTGTCCATTCAATATCTCATTTGGTTTATAAAAGGCCCCTGATTACTGTACAGTAAAGTCTGAGTCTGTAATAGCCCATGCTACACATTATCACTTCGCACTTCGCTCCCACAAGTATGACATCTTCAAACCTATTAATACTACCTTTCATCTACCAATAGACAATCTTTCCATTACATCAGAGAACCCACGTATGTTAAAATTTCTAAATCAATCTGTTTCATTATGAACCAGTTCTCTTCAGCTTTTAACCACTCCTGGTCACATCCAGTCTTTGTATTCCCTCCGGTGGTCTTATGTTTTCTAGGTTTTATTGCAGTTATATGTATCCTGTACTGTTGTGTCAAGCGAATGGATAAAAGGTTGCATGAGATCCGTGTAGCAACAAGGTTAGTGCGACAACCAAGAGACCTGGAAACTGGTAGTTCTAAGTAACACTTCTTTTGTGATTATTAGTACTTAATATATATATGTATATATATATATATATATATATATATATATATATATATATATATATATATATATATATATATATATATATACTAAAACATCCAGCTGTAAATTGACCAAACCTATATGTATGTATGCTATCTTTCCAACATGGCCATGTACTGTAAATATATTAATCCCTTCTTACATCCAGCTTCTTGAATTATGTAGTAATATCTCATTTATTATTATACTCCAATGTAGACCCGGTTGACTGTATACTCAGACCACTTGCATTCTTGCCATATTATGACTTAATGCCTCACCACTGTGTCAGAAGACACACCTTTTGATGAGGGGGAAAATTGTTTGTAACCATTTGTAAATATTATGTATTGTGTAAATATAGTATGTAAGTAGTTGTAAGTAGAATCCAAGTAGTGCGTCACCGCCCAATGTTATGTCTGTGAGCACTTATTAGGTCTACGCCTGAATGAATCATGACTTCCGTGGTCACACCACCACTCTACCCGGGGAGAGCCGACAGAGACACAGTTAGCGACGGGATGGGTTGGACACGGGTGGTATCAGGTGCTGGTGTATTAGATTTAAGACGGTGTTTAATATATCATCAGAAAACTCGCCGAGACTTTGTCTTCACCTACGACTTCCGTCAAGGGGCATTAACAAGCATTAACACACACACACACACACACACACACACACACACACACACACACACACACACACATATCCTCTACTTCCGTAAACAAACACACACACTGACCCCTGCACCTGTTCACTTCTACTCTTAGCTATGCCATCACGGCCGAAAACGATCTGTACAAGCCAGATTCACTCGAGGACCTGTTCTTACCTCGAACATTCACCTTCTCTCCTTCCGTAAATAAACACCGACCCTCGCACCTGTTTTTCGTCCTCCGTTTTCCTCACCTCATAGCCTATGCCACCACTACCGAAAACGCTCCTGCACCTGTTCTTTACCTCGGACATTCACCTTTCCTCCTTCCGTAAACAAACATTGACTCTTGTACCTGTCCACTTCTACTCTTAGTCTTTGCCACCACGGCCGAAAACGCTCTTGCACCTGGTCTTCCTTCCGAACCTTCGCTCCTTCCTCCTTCCGTAAACAATCATTGACTCCTGCACCTATTCTTCGCCCTTCCGCTTCCGCCCAAACCAGTTCCTACCCGTCCTTCCTCTCTACCCAACTCGTCCTTGCACCTGTTCTTCCTCCGGTCATTCACTCTGCACTTGTACTTCCGCTCAAACCAGTTCACTTCCTTTCAAAACAATACCCCGCTCCCCTTTTCCCGGCTCCCAACCCCCCTTTCGCACACATTAAAAATTCGGACGTGGTGGCATCATTATATCTACTTAAGCGATGGGGTGAATGGCAATTTACTGATCGGAATTCTCATTGGTCAGAGGCAGAGGGGCCAATCAACAGAAGAAAGTGAGCAATGAGGGTTTGGGTAGCTGGCAGGAAGGAGGCAGGTGAGGATGAAGGGACTAGGCAGAATAGCGCCTTTAGCCCGATTATTTTATTCGCAGTTGATTATTTATACTCAGATATTGAGGTTATTTTGTGTTGTGAAGGGATTATGTAGTCTATATCCAACCATTCTAGTTTAATAAGCCAATTCCGGCCAAAGTACAGCGTCTGGAGAACGCCTGGCAAGAAAAATTGATTCAAGAAGGTATGGCGAATGGTGATATGAGCTTCATTATAACAGCCGAGAGTCCGAAGATGTAAAAAAGGCTAATCTTTATAATGAAAAGAATATTGTTTTCGGTCGTGTGTGTGTGTGTGTGTGTGTGTGTGGACAGCGTAACTAAAACAGTATTTATCTGATTAAGGAGAAGGGTGATGTAATTTGAGGCTGGAATCAGTAGGTCAAAGGCCAAGGTCACATGACAACGTTTACTTAAAGTTTTTATTTGATCTGGACCAAGTTTGGCGGAAGGGCTGAGAGTCAGGCAGGAATGATATGATCCAATTTTGAGAACAATTTGTCGACGGACAGACTCACGCGGTAAGGTAAAAGGTTTGGCCCTTCGCCTGATTGTTTCGGTGGCGTATCAAACATGTTGGCCACGGGTTCTGAGCTCTCTGTGTACTCCTCCTTGCTGAAGTTTGTACTAATGGAAGGATATATCTAATTTTTTTTTTGCATACCTGGTGAATACGCTATATAATCTGGGATGGAGGTTGATCACATCTGACAATTTAAAGGTGTTCATTTTTTTTATATAACAACAGAAGAAAGAAAAACAAATTAATAAAAGAAAGTCAAATATTAGATGCTTGCCTACACCCTCACGCACTCAGTTTTAATACTACAGCAGCTTAACGACTAAAGAGGATAGAGTCATCGTCATCATCATGATCACCACCACCTCCCTGCATCTCATTAGTACACAGAGAAGGAGGGATTAAGAAACAGAAACATAAAAGTGCAAAACTGAGCAAACGGTCAACACAGTGCTGAATAAAAAATGGGTCTGGCCACACGTCTCTTAAGTCAGCATTCAAGTCTTCGAAATTCTCGGCTCCATCTCACAGGACAAAAGATCCACACAAAATTGGTTTCATAATGCTTGTTGGAAATTCCGAAGAATGCCAGCTGAAAAAAGAGGAAGGAGGTTGGTGGTGTGTGGCCCTGTCATATGAATCTCCGTACATATTTAACTCCTCAGTCTCTGTCAGTCTTGAGCCAGGCAGACGAAGTCGATGATCACCGTTCTTGTACGACATGTATGTGTGTATACTGCCTGTGACGAAAAGTCTAATCTCAGAAAGTGTTGATTGTAGAAGGAAAAGTTATGGATGAAAGTCATAACATGAGTTCACATGTCGTCATCCAGGATGGATACATAATACTTAGGTTTTCATCTAACAGCATTATTAGTCTGCCCGGCTCACAAATGATGGGTAGTCTTTTTTTTTTTTCTTTTTTTTTTTTTTTTTTTTTACTTCCTCAATTTTCATATCTTGCTTATTCATACTTTCAAGTATAGTGGCAAACGAAGTATCGATACACTTCATTAAGATGACTGACGAAACCACAGTCTAATATACTGTACAGTCGTCTCACGCGCAGGAGGATGACGTCAGATGACCTTCCATAGAAAACGAAAAGTAAAGGGATAACTCAAGTGTGACAAGTATACCCTGTTCACTCGGCTCCATCTACTACAGCCAAGAAACGTTTGAATTAAGGCTGCTCATTAGTTTATGCAACACCGAGGAGCGTGGTAAATCTACAGCTCTTCTTATTTTAACGCATATATTTGTAATCTGCTTGCAATATAAACAGCCAGTTTATATATGGAATAATTTCCTAAGCTAAAGAGGTCAAAGTTAGCTTTAAAAGTTTACCATTATCAAAGAAAATTAAAGTTGATTATAAAGTTTAATAAAACGATGAGTGACATTTGAAGTTAATGCAAACATGTATTATATCACATGCGGACGTACGTATACACAGTGGTTGGATAATATTCTTCAAACTTCACTCATAGTCTTATAAAACTTTATAATCTTTAATTTTCTTTGAGAAAGGTAAACTTTTGAATCTAATTTTGACCTCTTTAGCTTCGGAAATTATTCCACATTTAAAGTGGCATGTTTTCAAATGCCGCACGTCTGAAATTCCCGCAAGAGTGCGAAGAGACTGAGGGGAAACACATCTCATCCCCACCGCTG